>NW_019524941.1:103339-104787 GCF_002814215.2 Seriola lalandi dorsalis
GTGTGCTCAAGGTCTTCCTGGAGAACGTCATCCGTGACGCCGTCACCTACACCGAGCACGCCAAGAGGAAGACGGTCACCGCCATGGACGTGGTCTACGCCCTCAAGAGGCAGGGCCGCACCCTGTACGGCTTCGGAGGCTAAACGTGTCACCACACACCCCAACAACACAACGGCTCTTTTAAGAGCCACACATCTGCTCTACAGAGAATCATCCTTTAGATTTAATATTGGCAATTAATGTCAATTAACAGTTTTGTGCTTAAGAAAATTATATTTATGTCGTTTTTTGTGAGACAAGTCACAATGGTCACCACTAATTCTTGTGCATTGGAACTGTGGTTACTTTGTTCCTGTAAAGAACATTATGGTCAACAGAGGGCGCTCTGTGCATTATACTACAGTGATCAGTAGCTGGTGCTGGGAGACAAGTTGTCAGTACATGACCAGTGAGTTAGAGTAAACACACACCTGGGAGAGCAACTGTTAATGTGACTGTATTTTGCTACAGAAAATAAAATCCCCGTCATTCTTGTATATACTTGATTTTACATACATACACTGCATGCCAACGTTCACTGTAAACAACTTAAAGACATTAATATGCGTGATTATAATGTGGGTTTATTAAAAGTCTGACTTGAGAATATAAAACTACAAATTAGCCCTAAAAGGTATTAAAGCTTCTCATATCACATCAGCTACTCCTACTACATCCTTCATGAAGGAGTTTATTACATTGCATTAGTTTTCACTAACAAACTGACAAGTGAATGTTTCACTATTATATTTGTCACTATGACGAAACTCGTTAAAAATTAGTGTTCTACAAACAGCACACCAACATGTTCCATTATAGTTTTTACTTAATCTTAACTATTCTCTACTTATTGTATCTGCATGTAGATGGCTCCCTGTGAGTTTGTCTCCTACAACAGAAAATATGATGTTAAAGTTTAAATTATCCTGAACCATGTGACCTCTAATAAATAAAGTACTGGTAAAAAAAAATACAAATTAGAAAAGGACACAAATCTGTTTTTACAATTAATCGTCTATGATCCTTTCAGAAGAGGAACTTTAATTACAAAAATAAAAAAAAATAAATGTCATACCTCTAATACTGTTCAAGCTTCGTTTCGAGTTCTGATTCACAAAGTTTAAAAAGGCGCGAGTTAGTGGGTAAAGGTGTATTTGGTGGATTCATTATACTTTTACCAACTTGTGTGTGCATGCACCTGCATTTATTTACTTCATCTCTTCATGACTTGTCCATATCCACAAATAGTTTCTTTATTGTTTTTAGTTTCATGGAGTATGCAATGAAACATCTTTATGTATTCATCCTTTCATGTATCAATGGAAGATTCATGTGTTGTGAAACATTTTCAACCACAGCACCTTTCTTTGCTTTGACCAGCAGAGGTCTCCATTGAGCTCTTATTCAAG
>NW_019524941.1:105006-106648 GCF_002814215.2 Seriola lalandi dorsalis
GCGGTCTGGATCTCCCTGGAGGTGATGGTGGAGCGCTTGTTGTAGTGAGCCAGGCGGGAGGCCTCACCGGCGATACGCTCGAAGATGTCGCTGACGAAGGAGTTCATGATGCTCATGGCCTTGGAGGAGATTCCGGTGTCGGGGTGGACCTGCTTCAGCACCTTGTACACGTAGATGGCGTAGCTCTCCTTCCTGGTCTTTCTCCTCTTCTTGCCGCCCTTGCCGGCGGTCTTGGCCACGGCTTTCTTGGAGCCCTTCTTGGGCGCTGTCTTCGCTGGTTCAGGCATCGTCAGAGATTCACTTTCCTCAAGCAAATGTGAAGAATAAGCGCTGCGCCTGCTCTTCTTCTACACACCATATGCTAATGAGGCTGCGCTGTCGCCGCTCTGCCATTGGCTGATTGTTAACGCGTGAAGGAGCAGCTCCACCCGGAAATCTAACAGCAGGACACGGGCATGAGATTGTGATTCTACTGTGAAAGTGAAGCTAAGAAAACCTGTTCATCTTTTTAAATGCTAATGAAACACTTTTTTATTCAGTAGTTATTCATTTATATTTTATGTCTGTTAAACTCTTTTAACTTAATAAGTAGGAAAGAAATGGATGCAGGGGAAAAGGGTAGAAAAGAGGGGAAAAAGGAGAAAAGGATAAATACGTGTGTGTGTGTATGTGTATGTGTATGTGTATATATATGTGTGTGTATGTGTATGTGTATGTATGTGTATATATATATATATATGTGTATATATATATATATATATATAAAAGCTATATGTGTGTGATTTAACGATTTCGTTTCATTTTCATTTTGGAGAGTAAGGTGAGTGGTTACTGTTGGTGAGATTAATATCACTCCTTCCCCTGTCTGTCTGTCCATCTGTCCATCTGTCCGTCTGTCCGTCCGTCTGTCCGTCTGTCTTTAACATACAGACTATCTGACAACGACACCGTGGAGGTTACCCTGAAAGATTTATTGTTTAATCAATGAACAATGTGATGGAGCATGAAGGAGCCAGGCCTTGTACGTCAGAGAGCAGATTTTGTCTTGGTACCAGTGAAAATACATCAGGAAAGGTATCATATTATTATTATTGTTATTAACATTGATTTATTATTTTCCTTTATTTTACCAGAAAGTCCCACTGAGATAAAGAAATCTCTTTTACGTGAGACCTGGTCAGGATAGCAGCTGTACAAACACACCGCATCCTAAAATACCAGATATATGACATTACAGCAATTTGAGCTCGATGTTCTCTCAAGAAAAAGTACATCTCATTAACCACTTTCTTTATGATGCCCCTAAAGTTGTCAATGAATATAAATGTATTTAATTTTAATGATAAATAATAAAATATTTCATTTCATTTTTGAATGAAAACACCTTTTCTAGATTTAGACATTTAATTTCAAACTTTCATTCTTCTGTAACAGTTCTCTTTTTTGTACCTCACAGTGTAGTTAATGATAATGTTTTTTGTTGTTAATATTTATTTGATTCATTTAACTGCAGTGAGTCCCAAAGTTCTCATATGTTGTTCTAAGTTGTACTTTACTCAACAGAGAGTTATCTCTCTGGGCGGGAAGTCACTTCCCGCCCTGAGAGGAGGGAAATTTGAATTTTCAAATTTCTTTTGTCCTA
>NW_019524941.1:107046-108218 GCF_002814215.2 Seriola lalandi dorsalis
ACCGACCTGCGCTTCCAGAGCTCCGCCGTCATGGCTCTGCAGGAGGCCAGCGAGGCTTACCTGGTCGGCCTCTTCGAGGACACCAACCTGTGCGCCATCCACGCCAAGAGGGTCACCATCATGCCCAAAGACATCCAGCTGGCCCGCCGCATCCGCGGGGAGAGGGCTTAAACCCGCCTGACTACACTCCAAACACAACGGCTCTTTTAAGAGCCACACACCTGTTTCATAAGAGCTTTATCCTTTCAGCAATATACATAATACTCAAAATTTATATAATGATTTAAAGTCCTAGGAAAACATAACTGGTCACTAAAACCAACTGGTTTTACACATTACTTTGACTAAGTTATGAGTGATAACACACCAATACATTTACATAACAAACTGGAGTCCTGGGGGTTTTCAAGCCAGTGGTGGAGAGTGACCTGTCGGGTCAGTCATGTCTTCTGTTGTAGATTAAAGGACCAGGCAATCAAACAAGACTAAACTGAGATTAACTAAAAACCATTATGCAATTAAAACAAGTGACTGAGCAGCAGAGATACTCTTCAGATATCTGGGTCAAGCTCTCCAATGTGGCTTGAATGTAATTTTGTATGATGCAAAAGTGGCTAAAACTGTTAAAAACACAACTTTTCAATCTTTAAGGCTTTTATTTTGTAAAAAATAAATAATAGAAAAGGATGTTGACTAATTTAATTATTTGGTTATTATTATTATTATTATTAATTATAACATGAAATTCCCTTAGGTGATAAATGAAAGTATCTATGTATCCCAGGTAGAGTCAGCATCTACAGTAACATTGGTTAAACTGAACTGAATGTTACATTGACCATAACAAATATTTATGGAGCGTTCAGAAAACAATCCTTTTTTCATTTTGTTATTATGGCCTCTGGGAAATACAATATACGAGCAGCTAGTTCAGAATCTACTGCAAAGACTGGGTGACATGTTAATGTAACGTAATGTTATAAGGTTTCCATGTGGAGACTGTTTGGTTCAGTTAAGGTAGAAATGACTGATAATTACACCTGTGACAGTGATTCGTGTGAAGGGGGGGGGCAGGTTGTTGTGTTGGTAGCACTGACTGACTGAAAGCAGTTAGCTTTGTGTTTAGTCGTTAGCTCAGGCCACTGTAGTGCAGGTTAGTTTCCTTATTTAGG
>NW_019524941.1:109175-112714 GCF_002814215.2 Seriola lalandi dorsalis
CCTCCTTTGCCGCGTCCGCTCATGTTGTCGAGTTCAGGTTGATCCGAAGAGAAACTGATAAATGTCGAGTCAGGAACGTCCGTATTTAAATGGTGAATGCGGACGTAAAGGAAGACAGACAGCTCCGCCTCAGGCCGCCATTTTGCTTTTCCTCTTTCAAGCTAGAGCCCGTGAGCCTCTGAACTTCCGGCTAAAATTCATTCAAAATAAAAGTTAAACATTGACCCTGGCAATCCTGCTGACCTCTGAAATATTAAAAACTCTAATTGTCTAATTATCAACTACTCAACGTCACAGCTGGAGCTTAATGTTTCAGTCTAGTCCGAGTCTGTTCCATCAAATTCACCAAAATATTGGCGTTTTTCATTTCAATATGTGGATTTTGAAATATTGAGGCAAATTTAAACTGAGAGTGTAAGAATAATTTAATGGATATTAATATTCTATTTTGATATTTTTCAATTTAAATGTTCTTTTTCATGTTTCACACATCCAAATAAAAAACCATGAACTTTATAAAGATAAACTTTCTGCCATGAGCTGATTCAACAATAATTGAAGCTTGAATGATAAAAATAGCTGTCCAAGATTTTGTTTATTTTTCTTTCAATTGTCTTAAATTATTAGTAATTTGTAATTCTGACATTGGTTAATATCTTAAACTCACCACACACTTTTCATTGTTAAAATCCCAAAGATCAACTTCTTGCACACCATCATCACCTCCTGTAATTATTTCACAAACCTTCTTACTATTTATATGAAATTGACTGAATGTGTAGAACTTCCCAGATTCAAAGACTGATAGTTTTCATCTTTACAAACACTATACAAGCAGAAGCCAATTTTCAATAGCATATAATCCTCATTTCATTTTGCAGAAGGCGGCATCAACAGTGAAAAAGTATTTTCAAATTAACACATGAACACATGAAATAACAGTTAAACATCAACAACACTCTGCAAAAGGAAGGAGGTCAAACTGAGGGAGATGAGCATCAGTTCAGCAACTCAAACAGCAACATGTTTTGTTTTTGTTTTTTACTGTTAAGACAATAATAAGAACAAAATGTGTAGAAATACTAAGACATGAGTAAATTAATAAATCAACATAAGGGATTATTCTAAAAACATCGTTGGAATTATATCACTGCAGTATATTATAGTATACAGGTAGTACATATGGATAAAAAATACCTTATGTACATTGGTATTTGGTGGCATTTGTTTTTAATATAAACTGTGGGGACATTTATATTCATATGGGATTAATAAAGTGGTATTATGTCTTACATTGTTTGTGTGTACTTTGACTTTCAATAAAGGAATGAGCTCTTAAAGTGCAAGTGTGTGGCTCTTAAAAGAGCCGTTTGTTCAGTTGGAGCGGGCTGAGTTTACTTGGCCTTGGCGGGCTTCTCGGTCTTCTTGGGCAGCAGCACCGCCTGGATGTTGGGCAGCACGCCTCCCTGAGCGATGGTGACTCCGCCGAGCAGCTTGTTGAGCTCCTCGTCGTTGCGGACAGCCAGCTGCAGGTGGCGGGGGATGATGCGGGTCTTCTTGTTGTCGCGGGCTGCGTTTCCCGCCAGCTCCAGGATCTCAGCGGTCAGGTACTCGAGCACCGCCGCCAGGTAGACGGGAGCTCCGGCACCGACACGCTCGGCGTAGTTGCCCTTCCTCAGCAGCCTGTGGACACGGCCGACGGGGAACTGGAGTCCGGCACGAGAGGAGCGAGTCTTGGCCTTTGCCCTGGCCTTTCCTCCGGTCTTACCACGTCCAGACATGATACAGATTTAATTTATCTTCGCAGAATCGAAGAGAAATATTTCCTTTGTGTCGAATCCGCCTTTATATTGCCACTAGCGGCTCCTAGCTTGTCGCTCATTGGTCAGGCAGAACTTAAGCGTGATTGTCCAATCAGAATTGAATACGTAAAGCCACTGTAGAGATTTCGCGGCTTCCGCCCCGGAGTCTGTGGCATTTACAAAATAAGACATCGAAAGCCGTGTAGTCAATAAAAATGCAGTAAAATGTTTGTTTTTAGAAAAAAATACAGATATTCATGTAGCATTATATTTGAGGGTCAATAATTCTGTTAATTTCTCAACTGATTTTAAAAAAAATGTTCACTAACCAGCATTACAATGTGTGCTTTGGTGAGACATAGAAAATGTTCATGTATAGATTAACAAAACATCATACATACAACATACAAATAGCATGAAAGTGATTTATCTTCTTTGTTGAGACACTTCTTTTCATATAATCTTATTTATTTAATATGAAATTATAAATAACAAAATTCCCCCCCACCATGATTTATTGAACTTGTTCTTTTTCAACAAATGAGAGTAAAACTTTGCTGTTGTATTGTCATAACCGCTGAAAAATATACCAATTTAACAATAGTGATGATTATAACTCAACTGCTTATAAGATATTTTAAGTTAAAAAACATGTTTTTGGTTCTCACACTAAGGAACAAACATGGTAGTAACTGCTTTAAAGAGAAAGCGAGAGGTATCACATTAGAGTACTAATTTGTTGTCCGACTTGAGTATCATACTTTATACTTATTACAACCTTTTATAACACTGTAGGGTCTCTGAGCAGCTTCTTCAGCAGCAGACTTTTACATCCTCACTGTAAGAAGGAGAGTCTCTGCAGGTCCTTCATCCCAGCAGCTGTCAGACTCCACAACTCCTGCTCTTCCTGACACTGTGCAAACTTGAACTTTTTCATGTACATAGCATGTGTATTGTGTATATTGTATTTATTAGTGTATATTTGGTGTATTTTTTATGTATGTTTCCATAGATGTTTATTCTATAGATGTTTATTTTTCTGCTGTGGTGAATGAATTTCCCAGTTTTGGGACTAATAAAATTAATCTAATCTAATCTAATCTAATCTAAACACTAGCCAACAGAATTTCTGCATAAAAGCAGAAATAATCTTAATTAATGTGATTATTCCATTTAAAAACATTGAAAATTGTCAAAAAAACAAATCGTATTTAAAAAGCTTTTTATAGAGACCTTGTCCTCAGGTATGGCAGTGCACTGCAGTGGACTTTTTCCTGTCACACTCAAAGATGCTTCAGCCTTTTGCGTCATTCATTGACTTTACTATTCCTCCTAGCTAACCTGCCATTAGCAGAGCATATTTTCACAATTTTTCATAAATTATTAAGTTTATTGAAAAATTATTTTTCGAAGCTATCAAGCCATCTAAACTTAACATCTCAATGGTTTGAAAAGAAAGTCAAATATTTGAACAATTCTGATTGGACACAACTTGTGTTAACAGAGTCAGTTCCACTTCCACTACAAAAACGAGAGTGGGAACGGGAAACATACAGTTCAAACATGATCCACAAACCAGGAAACGATTGGCACAATGTCACAAGCTACCACTCCATAAGCCTCTTATAGTCACATAGGAAAACTGCTTGAAAGAGTGCTCAGCTCACGCTTCACTAATCACATTGAATCAATGGGTCTCTCAGGAATTCACATTGGTCTTCTATTTATTCAGGAAAA
>NW_019524942.1:0-930 GCF_002814215.2 Seriola lalandi dorsalis
TGCCAGTGCCAAGACCTGAAAGAATGTAGAAAGAAGTCAAAGTTTGTGCTGTACTGTGGACCTCCAAAATAAAATCCACCTTATGCAAAAACAAATGTTTTCATATTTTCCTTATGCATCCTGTATTTGTAATATATAGCTAAGGTAGTTTTTTAAAGGGGAGAAAAATATTTCCACACTGAAATCTGTATCTATAGCAGGCGCTGTTGGAAAAATGAAAGAGGTGATTAATTAACCCAAAAAAACATGGGATCAGTTCTGACGAAGGGAAGTGAACTGAACTGATGATTAGTGCAATATAAAAAGACTCAAGGTATTTACTTACTGGAAGAAACTGTCTTGTTTGGCATTTTGGCCTCTGCTGAAAAATAAAAAGACCAAAAATGGGGAACATTTTAACCCACATTCTGATCTGTTTCGATTTAAAAGAAACAAAAACAAAACAAAAACAACTGCACTTACCTACGATAAGCTCAGTGTTTACTCTCATGACCGGGCCGTCTTGTCTGGGGACACTGCACGTGTAGTTGCCTGCATCTGTTTTCTTCAGCGGGAAGATTCTCAGTGAAAGGTTTCCTTTTCTCATTTCATCTTTATCGACATACGTCCTGTTTTTGAAGTCCGCGTGCTGATGATCGGGATCGTGCCCGTTATGTCTGTAAACGTACACGAATTTTGCACCGAGTTTCCAATCCACTGTTCGATCTGTCACATCAGAGGGGGGCTCCACGTGGCACGGCAGGATCACGGCCTGTCCAACTGTTCCTCTGATTGGCTGATGTGAGCTCCTCATTGCAAAGTTTTCTATGGGGGAAAACAGACTTTTCATGAAGTGACCGTAAATATAATAAAAGTCAATAAAAGTCAATATTTTTTGGCGGATGCTATTTGCACCCCAGTGTGTCCCCGGCCAACAATGCTACTTGCACC
>NW_019524942.1:1764-3175 GCF_002814215.2 Seriola lalandi dorsalis
AATAAAAAACAACAATTCTTTATGATAAAGAACCAGTAACAGTATGAGCTGGATCAATAAGGATATGGATCAGATAAAGATAAAACACTAACGATACCCATCCAAATCAATTCAGATCCCTTCAGTCTTGTTCAGTGTTATTTTGTCACAGACATGAAGGATTACGTCATTTGTCAAAGACATAAAGTTGTCTGCTGCTGCTGCCTGAGAATTTACACTGAATAAGAATCTGATCAAATGTTTAGGATCTGGGTCAGTGTCAATGATCATGAGGGAAGTCATCGACTTATTTCTGCTCTTTGTGCAGAACGGAGGTTGTTGTAGTGAGGTAGGAAATAACCTCAGACTGTCAGACAAGCGTCCGTGAGAAAAGTCTTACGAAACCGGTCCCTGGTGTGTACAGGTGGTTCTTGCAGACCACTACAGACACTCAGCATATGATGTGCGCTGTGCTCTAAGTAACATACGTGACTAATGGCGCGTCCATCAAACCTGCTGCTCTTTCAATAAGCGCCTCGACGCTGTGTTTTAATTCCGCGAAAAAAAAACCACGACCTGGGGCTTTCCACACCGGGGTGTACATAGTGGAACAGACATGCTTTAATTAAAGAACTGACTCCTAAATTCTGCTGTTTTTTCTTATAAAGCACTGGCTGGTTTAGGACCAAAACACGACAATTTATTGCTGTGAACTGTCCAGATCTCTGGGACACGGTTACCGTCCCCACGTCCAAACTAAACACGGAGACGCAGCGTGTAGTTTTTATGCACCCCACATCTGGAAAACCTCTGCTCAAACTATCTGTCTTCTCTAAATAATATTAAATTTGGGACAATTTATCCATATCCTGCACTGAAATCTTTATTCTCCTGTTTAATCGATCTTTTTATCTTTGGTTTTATTGTGCTCTTTTTTTTTTCTTTTTTTCTTTTTTTAGCTAATTTGTGTATTTTATATATATTAATATATCTTATACATGTGTCTTTGGACAACTCTTAAAGGAGTTTGTCATTCCTCTTTTTTTTTTATCTTTGTCCTCACCCATGATACCATGATCATTTTTTTTTCTTTAAGTTTCTCTTTTCATTTTGTTAATTTTATTGTAAATACTTAAAAAAAATACTTGACGCAAGTGCCCATAAAAATGTACAGAAGTTTAGTGGTAATTCTTTCACAATTTACACACACAAATACAGCAGAAAAATATAAGAAATACAAGTATAATAAACTCTGTTTACATGTAAAGTGATTCTATCACGACTCATTTTTGTGCTTGTATGTTTTCAAATCACTGAAAATATTAATAATTCAGTTTTTAAAATGTAGCTTACATCACAATGCTCATTGTATTGCCCAGGAAATAGACAGATCCCAGATGATTAAGAATCCTCACAGATACTTTTCTAATCT
>NW_019524942.1:3797-13714 GCF_002814215.2 Seriola lalandi dorsalis
CTAAAAAATGAAGCTAGAAACAACTTCCTGTCACATGAAATCTACAACATCTTCAGGTTGATTCAAAACTAGACTTTTGTATATTTGAATTCAAGTTGCTCTCACTTTAAATTCTTATATATATATATTTTTTTAACTTGTGAATTAATGTCCCAACATGTTTGGATTATTTCACGGGCTGATTTAAGTATAACCTAAATATTGTAGATGTAAGACATATCGGAAAACCTTTGATTTGCAGTGCTTAAAAAGGATGTTTACTTTCATCCTGCATGTGTGTGGGGGAGAATATCATTAGTGTGTCTTGGATCGCTCCTTTGAAAGTCCCCGGCCTTGTGGTCAGAGAACATCACAGGTTGCAGTCCACACAGCTACTGCACTAGCTTACGAGCTTTGACACTCCCACAGTGATGAGGTGGCGGACGGGGAGGTGATGCTGCATCTTTTTTTAACTTCCAAACCTCCGAGCAGCTTCAAACCAGATGGTTTGCTATCATTTTTTGGCGTTGTGATAAGTTGGATACATTCTGCTGCGGTTTGTGTTGATTTTGATTGGTTTGTTTCATTTTCTTTGTTCTGGCTGCTTCATTTCCTGTTCATTTGTGTATCTTGACGGCAGGTGTGAATGTGTGTGGGTGTGCAGAGACTTCACGGGCATGAGCTACATACAACTAAATGTTAGGCATCAGACTAAAAACTGTGCAGATGCCAAAAAAGTGAGTGCTCTTACATTAGCAGCAAAATCTTGGCTGTAATGAATTTCTGTGTATTTTCTTCTCTCATACCAAACTTGACAGGTTGCATGTTTCAGCCAAACAGTCGCAGTTCCTGTTTCCTGTTTGTTTGATCACTGATGCTGCTGAATAGCTCTCGCATTGCCTCCTACAAGCTGATGTATGTAGAAGCCGGAAGCTGTTTAGTGAGGCTCATTCATAAAGTAGAGGATCGTCGGCAAACTGTAACACATGTCCTATGACAAAGACTTAAATGCAATGAAATGATTTGTTACTGGAAGCCTGCAGGCACAATTTTATAAACGTTATTTAAACCACAGAAGTGTGATGAGGTAACCTTTATAAAGTCTGCCCCACACAGGTGATTCAGAGGAACTCAGTATATTTGTATTTAAGGAAACTCATTTGTTAAACCCTTCCCTTGAAAGCGTAACTGACATACAGGTTAAAAGAAAACCCTGTTCAGGAAGAACACCTCCACTCTTTAGAAGCTCTGTCCTGACCATAGACTGTAAATAAAGACGGATGTAGCCTCCGTCACCCATAGGTTTTCTGAAAAGCGGTTTTGAAGCTCAGAGTGAGCTGCTCCGCTGTCGTCATCTTGGCAGTTCCTGATTCCGCTGAACTCCCAGCTAATCCAAAAATGGGCAAAGAAGAGGGGCAAGCTTACGCTCTCTCACCTGTCACTCAAAGCAGCAATACCCTCAATTATACATAACTTTAAGCCTTAATAAAATGTAAACATGTGAGTTAAACAAACAGTTGTCATGAAGGAGGAAATTAACCTTAGAGACCAAAACCATTTTTTGTAGCAGGCTGTAAACATGTTTATATCTGCTGTAAAGTCTATGGGGATTGACTCACTGTTGGAAACAGACTCTAGTGGTCATTAGAGGAAATGCAGTTTTTGGTTCTTCAGTGTTGGCTCCATATCTCAGCCTCGGAGGTTGTCACCAATCACCTCGGTGAAACCTGTTGCGTTTAGTCAGCAGTTAGTCGTCCTCGCACGATACAGCTGATAAAATCTGCCAGCAGCAGTTGCCATATCTGCTCTTCCTTGGCTAGAAATAAGATAATAAATAAAAACCGGTCATGTCTCACCTCTAAAACTAACTGCATGTCTGCAGGTGCTGCAGTTGTTTATGGAAAGGCTTTTTCAGCTCTGATTATAACCCCTTACTTGCATCAAAGAGGAAAAAAGGCAGATGTGACACTGTGTGAATACAATTAGTTTGAAGCTTATGATTATGACGCCTTATAAGTTAGAGGTGTGATGTTTCAGAAATAAAACAGGCCCCACACCTCTACCTTAAGCAGAGTGTCACAAGGTGACAGGGGAGGACTTACTGGGTGCACCAAGATGGCTGCCTCCAGCTGCAACCAATCAGCCGCTCATTGACTCGCCCATCAAAGCAGATGTGCGAGAGAGAGAGAGAGAGAGAGAGAGAGAGAGAGAGAGACCCCGAGACCCCGAGACCCCGACCACCTGTGCTGGAGCCCTTCTAACCCCCGATTTCCCCTTCCTGCCTGGATGATTTGAACGCACCTGTGCCCATCTACCCCCCCCTTCTCCAAGACTTTTTAAACCCTCTTTTTGATCCAAATAAAAAGACTGTTTTAACTTTTTTAATACCTGTGTGCTGGCATTTGTGTGGGTGTGGTTTACCGACACAGACAGTTTCCGCCTGTCACACAGAGCATATATCAAGTAGGTGTCATCTTTCTTAAAATTTTGGTGGGTTTCTATGAAGCCAGGAAGTGGGCAGTTGCTGCTATAGGTGAAACTTTGAAACTAAGAAGAATACGAACTACGTTAGGACAAGGATGGAGATCACCTCACTCTGCCTCATGCTTTGTGAGCAATCTTACTTTTATTTTCTTTAAAAGATATCGCCTCCTACTCTCTATTTTCCCACTTTCTCTTACTCCTTTCCTTCTCTGAATCACAGTTGTTTTAATGCAGTTATGATCGAGAGAACAGGAAGAAATCATGTCACTGCTCAGATGACTGCTTCTCATTTCCCTTTCACCTGCTCAGTTTCCAGCCAGTTCGAACAGACTGTTGTGGCTCAGAGTCAGAATGAAGCTGAAAACATGTCAATGTAGGTTGAAATGGTTCAATTAAAGCCAAGTCTCTGTTATCATAAGACTTGGCTGACAGCAGAAACCAGAGGTGGAAAGTAACGAAATACATTTACTCGCGTTACTGTATTGAATACTTTTTTTTGGTGTATTTTTTAAGTACAATTTTAAAATCGGTATTTTACTTGAGTACATTTTGACTCAAGTATTGTACTTAGTTACTTTATAAATCCTAAATCCCTAAAATCAGCAGCTGCTTAAAGTGAACAAGAAGTTTGTAGACTAGGTTACAGGTGATTCAGGGTGTCACAAAACTAGTGGCCTTGATTTGCAGTATAACAGCTGTTGCTGGTGTTGACATGTATGTTGTAATTACACTTACATGTGTGTAGGTATTTCTTATTGTTATTGCACTTACACACACATGCCCTCTATAGCGCTCTTGCAGCTGTGCAGATGGCATTAACTCATTCTCCGATGGCACACACACACACACACACACACACAAAAGCATGTCTCCTCTGGAATATTGCTGCTCCTTTATGTCGGTTTGACTTTGTAGAAACACTTATGAGTGTCATCATGTGGGCATTACTTTGTACTTTTTACCTCTGTGTGTGTGTGTGTGTGGGGGGGAGAGAGAGAGAGAGAGAGAGAGAGAGAGAGAGGGTGAGAGGGTGAGAGGGTGAGAGTAAGCATGTTTAATGTTGTACCACTAAATGGATGAGCTCAACTAACTTTAAGCTGCTACTTAAACTGAACAAGAAGTTCAGTTGTTGTGAAGTTGTTGTTTTTGCACTTACATTTGTTACACTTGTTCTTTAATTTAAAAACAAAATAGTTTAGGATTTCTGACCCCTTGTCCTATTTTTACTACACACACCCCACACAAAGAAAGTAACTAAGTAACTTTTACTTAAAGTACATTTCAAATGAACTACTTTTTACTTTTACTTGAGTACATTTTCAGATAAGTACTTTTACTTCTACTTGAGTAATATTTCATCAAAGTATTGGTACTTCTACTTGAGTACAATATTTTTGTACTTTTTCCACCTCTGGCAGAAACTCTTCCTCTATTTATTTAATTAATCACAGTAAAGTTACTCATAAAACCTTTAGTGCCTGAACCAGACGGGAAGCTGCTCTGGTTGGACTGATTTCAGTGATAGTTTCTGTATGTAATTATCATCCTGACAGATACTGTATTTTATTTATTTATTTATTTTTTTTAATTGTATATCGTATTTATAAATGTACTGTATAATCTTGTATTGATCAGAATACAACATGACGCAAACAGCTTCCTGTATTTATTAAAAAATGTCTTTTAAAGAGAATTTGTAAGATCTCCACTGGGGATCATATGATACTGCATGTCTGACGCCACCTAGTGGACAGTTTGCATGTCTGCCTTAAAATGACAGTAAGCTGTTCTGGTCGGCCGGATTGTTTGTGCATGATGGTGCACTAAACAAAAATGATGGAAAGTTTTGAATCTACAATCACATCACTGTTCATCATTAAAAAGTGTTGCCTTTAAAACCAATGCTGGGTAAATAACATTTTAATGCCCCCTGAGGTTCTTATTGGAATGACTGTGAATGTATCACTGAGTAACGCATGAGGTAAATGCAGCTTGCAGGTAAGTATATGAGCTGCTTATCTACACGTGCGCAATAGTAAAAAGCTGCATGCTCATGAAAGTTACAGTTTTTACACTCCAGTTTTTTTTAAAAATGTACTTCCTGTTTGAACCCACAGCAGCCACGCTGAAGATCCATCCCAACAGACTTCAGTTCTTTTGGTACAACCCGCTCAGTCTGAGCTGCGCAGTGCCGGAAAACTCTGGAGTCTGGACACTGAGGAGAAACACCTCCTCTTGGATTGCTCAGCCGTGCAGCGCGGGCTGGGGAATATCTCACCAGTTGTCCTGCAACATTGACAACACCTATCCATTAGACAGTGGAGTGTACTGGTGTCAGTCTGAGCGAGGGGAGTGCAGTAACGCCATCAACATCACCGTTAACGGTAAATGTGCTTAGATCCTTTTTAAGTTTTGTAATTTGATTCTGACATTATTTTTTAGCTGTAATTCTCTGGAACAAACTACACGTCAGGATTAAAGTAGAGGACGTAAGAACAGTGAGAGTGTGGCTTTGTTTTTCAGATGGTGCTGTGATCCTGGAGAGTCCTGCTCTTCCTGTGACAGAGGGAGATGAAGTGATGCTTCTCTGCTCTTACAGAGAAGAAGACGTCACCGAACCTATGTCTAATTTCTCTGCAAAGTTCTACAAAGATGGTGTTTTCCTTGGGGCCCATCCTGCAGGAAACATGACCTTCTCTTCAGTGTCCAGGTCTGATGAAGGTTTCTACAGGTGTGAACATCCCAAAAGAGGACAGTCGCCACAGAGCTGGTTGGCTGTGAGCAGCAGAGGTCTGGTTATTCCCGAACATGAACTAGTTTGTTTGTTTCCTCATGTGAAAAGTGACAATTCAAATTAATTTGCTCAAAAATAAAGTTGGGAGCCACTGGTTTAATAAAAGCAAAACAAAAACTCAAGTAAAGAACCAGAAAATTCTCTGACCCTAGTGCATTAAAGGTTACACGTTTCCAGTATTTTATTTTGAAGTTTTGATATCCATAAGAAGATATATTTGTGGTTTTAAGAACCAAAAACCATCTCATGTAGTTTTACATCTCCTCTCTCAGGCTTCTCTCTGGAGCTCTAGTAACAACAGGTTGGTGAGCCAATCAGAAGAGAGGAGGCTCTGAGCCTCTCCTCTGATTGGCTGACTGTTTTCTGAGTGAATAGAAATAAAGCAGATATCAGATAAACACGGGCGGGAAGGGCTTGCGGCGTGGCTGAGAGCAGAGATTGCTTCGTTGTGACATCACAAAGTTACAGGATGAGTTTCTCTGTGGACTGAGTGTTTTGATAATAAAACCTAGACCTGCTTTATAATCAGTAAAGACATTGAAATGTACCTTTACACAATACAGAGCCTTCAACTTAAAGGTAACTAAAATAATGTTTGAACTACAGCAAAGATTCCTGGTGTTTATTTGTTGAAGTGCTTATGTTCGTAACTCGTGTAATATTTGAATGAAAACTGAACAAATGATAATCTCTGTTGGATTATTCAAATGTCTTTTTGTTTTTTCTGTCTTGTATCCAGTCACTGCTCAGCCTCCTCCTCCTCCTCCTCCTCCTCCTCCTCCTCCTCCTCCTCCTTTCATGTCTCTGCCCAGGCTGGTGTGTACCGTCCTGCTGATCACCCTTTACACTGTGCTGCTCGTAGTGTCTGTGAAGGTCTACAGAAAGTGGGCTGAAGGTAGGAATGATGAAGTTATGGTTATTGATTGCTGATTATTGAAGGCCCCTCTTAAAGGATTTATGTTCTTCCCTTTCTGCAGCTCGAGCTGAAGCAAGGAGAGAATCTGAACGTCTTTCAATCCACTGATCAGTCATGAAGAAAAAGAGCCGCCGCTGCTGTACAAACTGAATTGTATGCTGTGTATATTATGTAAATATGTTTTATCTTTTATTGATCAAAATAAAAGATTAAGCAAAACAGCTTTATCTAAAAATATTTCCAGCAGTTGTAAACAGGAGTAAGAACTCCACCGGGCATCATACGACTGTTTGGTGCCACCTAGTGGAAATTTCCATTCACTTCAGTTCAGTTTAAAAACTTTATTCGTCCCTCAAGAGGCAATTTGAGGCAAGAGTTTGCAAACAGAAGCACACACAGTCAATTCATTTGCACAAATATAAGCAATCCAAAACTACTAATTATTAGTTTTATATCACTGGCCAGTCCACAGCTGGCCAACGATGTCTAACACGTATCGAACCCTCACGTTACACAGTTATTCATACAGTTTTCATATTTTTCAAAAGTTTTCTGAACTTCCATACGCCCGCGCTTCATTTTGTTTACCATCCATTCAAGTCCAATCTCTGAAAATAAAATAAAAATAAGAATCAGTTTTACACTAACATAGTTTCGAGGAGACACAGTTTCTTGTCACTGGAAGCAAAACTGTTGCATTGCTGATGCTGTAGAAAAACCTTCACCTCCACATCTGTACTCGTCTGTTTGCTTGTGCAGCCTGTTTCACATGTCTTCACAATTCTCTGAATTTGGACTGAACCGGATTTTCTAAGGACATAGTTTCATTTCTCTCAATGTATAAAAAGATTCTGGAATTGAACATCAAGGACACAGTTGTAAACTTTATTGCTCTTTCTTGTAAAGTTGCAATTACAACATTATCTGTCATAAAGTTTCAGCTATCTGTGAAGAAAACTAAACATGACGGAGTCAGTGCATTAGTGTATAATGCCTCCACAGGATGAACATTTCCTGGAACCATGGCCTTAAAAAGGGGTTGTCATGTAAAAGGGGAACAAGAGGTTTCTGTGAAAGCTGCTTTGCAGAAATTCATGAGACAGACGCACATATGACACTTTAGGGGTCACATCAACGGGATTAGTTTCAGTTTGATGTGAAAATCAGACTCGCATATTAGTGATCCATCACAGTGAGCTACATGAATACAGATTTATAGCGGTTAAAGTAACATTATCACTGCATTTTAGAACTATTTGAGACATTAATACTAAAAGTCCAAACAGACGTTTCACTAAAAACCAAAGGTGGTGGTAAAAGAAAAGTCAGAGGATAAAGAACAAAGTGATTAAATCTTAAGCATAAAGTATAAAACAAGCTCATAGTGTCATGAATGTGATGAATGTGATGAATGTGATGGCAATCCATCTGATAGATTCTGAGATATTTCACTTGGGACCAAAATGGTGCAATTTCTAAACAAAACAAAAAACAAACATAACTTTAAATGTTTTGTGTGTTTTTGCGCTCTGTCATTTTGTTGTTTTTGTTTCCTACTTAACACGTCTGTAAGTATATTTAAAAAACAAAAAAAGAAAGTCTGTTTTGAGAAATGTGTGAATGTGAAACACGGTGTTGATGAGATCTGCCAGTTTTCTAAGAAAGCAAGCATCTTACTGGTGGTAAGAGCACACCCACTTTCATACATGGTTGAGTATAAATTCAGACTTCCTCCTCAGGCTCAGTTGATATCTGGGGAAGACGGTCGTTTCCACTAACACCAATTTAGCTGAAGGATGGTAAGTTTTTCTTTTTGCTTCTCGTGTTTATTCTGCATTTTATTCATCTGTCATCTGAATTTGTAATTTCAGTGAATAGAAATTGGCAGAAATTACAGAATAGCACAGATGCCATGTTTTTTTTTGTTTTGTTTCCAAGATGTATACAAATATAATATAATACTGTAATTTACAACTGTCCCGAATGCTACTTTGCTTACTGTTACTGCTCTGTTAATAAGTATATTCTGATATTTCTCAGATATCTGAGATTATGATATCTCATAATCTCGAGATAACAGAATAATTATCCAGTTATTTTGAGAAAACAAAGCTCCGTTATTTTCTCGAAATAATGGAATAATTGTCCTAAATACCCCATTACCTTGAAATAACGATGTTAACAATGACTGTAAGTAAATGCTTAATGTGAAGTAGGATCTATTTTTCTTTGAGTAGAGCTTTAGCCTTGATACAGAGAAGTGATTTATACAGATATTGTGAACAACCCAGTTTTAAAACCCTGTAAAAAAGTCTCTAACTCTACCAGTTAAATCCAGTCATGTTTATTTTGATTCTACATGCAACAGTCCACCTTTCACTGTAGTTTACATTGAAGAAAATCAACTTTTTTCTCTCCTCTGACCTATAAACAGTGTTTGGTGATGGCATTTCTGAACATGCAGTGCTTCCTGCTTCTCCTCCTCCTACCCATCGGTCCTGCAGTAACCGAGGTGGTGACATCGATGTCAGATTGTGCAAACTTTTTCCTCCAGCAAACACCACCACAGATCCCGGGAATCTTGGAGGGAGGGAGCATCCAGAACCAGAACGGATACAAAGCCATTTGCCAGACTCTAAGAAACGCCAGAACGTTTGTGACACTCTACGACACCAACAACAAGATTCCAGTGTTTTCTGCTGGCATGTACAGAGGGAAAGAAGCAAGTAGACCGAATGTTAATTGGAAGATAGAACCACAGGTAAGCTTTTTGATGGACGAAAAACTATTATTAATTTACCAGTGTAATATTGTATCTTTGGGTGATTTCTACATAATCATATGAGAGTAGAACATCAACATCCATAGTGGCAGTTTCAGAACTACAAAAGGTTTCTGCAGAATCATCTAGTTGAAATATATCTTTTTAAACTTTACAACAATACTGCATAGCTGAGACTGTAGGCTTAAATCTGCTTATGTTCCTATTATACTGGCCACAGTATTTTTATCCTTTTATCTTGAGATAACAGAGCTTTGTTATGTCGAGATAACCGAATAATCATTCGGTTATCTTGTGATAACCGAATAATTATCTTGTGAGAGCAGTGTTATCTCGAGATAACAGATAACAGAGCTTTGTTATGTCGAGATAACAGGATAATTATTTTGTTATCTCGAAATAACGAAATAATTATCCCGTTATATTGAGAAAACAAAGCTCTGAAAAGAGAAATAATCTATTTCATTATCTAAACATGATAAAAAAAAATATTTGTGAGTATGGCCTTTCTCTGATTCCACAATGAGTGCTCTCCAAATATTTTACACCTAATATTGTTGCATGTGGAGTTAACTTGAAATTATTATATTTGTGGAATTTATTAGCATTTGTTCATTTAATCTATTTTACTGCCGTCCAGCCCACATCAGTAATTTAGCCTTCCATTTATTACAGCTTGAGGACTTACGTCTCAGCCACAACATGGGCATTGAAAACAAAAAAAGGAGCTACAGATACCAGGCTGTGAATGCTGATTACAAGAACCAAACGTCGTTTGACAGAGGCCATTTATTACCAAGCTCTTATGGCTTGACTAAAAGAGATAGCGAATCTACTTTCACCCTGACCAACATTGTTCCCCAAGAAGGAACATTTAACAAGGGAAGCTGGAACAGCATGGAGAACTGCATCAGATGTGTTCTGGATGAATACTGCATCAACAACAACGGCCGTAAAGAAGG
>NW_019524942.1:14806-24806 GCF_002814215.2 Seriola lalandi dorsalis
ACATCTGGGCCTACACCCACAACTACTGAAACACCAGCAACAACTATTCTTCTAACAACCACTCTCCCTCTGACCACAACATCTTCTCCTACAACTACTAAACCCCAAACTACTACCATTCTACCGACAACCACGGCCCCTACAACAACCACCACAACTACTACTGCTACAACCACTACCTCCACCACAACCACTACCACAACCACAACTACCACAACAACCACAAAGAAGAAAGACAAAGATGAAAACAAAAATGAAAGTGAGCAGAGACAAAATGAACCAAGACCAGCAAAAGGAGCAGGTGTAGCAGGAGCTGTTGTAGCAGATGCTGTTGTAGCAGGAGCTGTTGTAGTAGGAGCTGGTGTAGCAGGAGCTGTTGTAGTAGGAGCTGGTGTAGCAGGAGCCGGTGTAGCAGGCGCCGGTGTAGCAGGAGCCGGTGTAGCTGTAGCAGGAGCTGATGTAGCAGGAGCTGGTTTAGCTGTAGCAGGAGCTGGTGTGGCTGTAGCAGGAGCTGATGTAGCAGGAGCTGGTGTAGCAGGAGCTGGTGTAGCAGGAGCTGATGTAGCAGGAGCTGGTGTAGCAGGAGCTGATGTAGCAGGAGCTGGTGTAGCTGTAGCAGGAGCTGGTGTAGCTGTAGCAGGAGCTGATGTAGCAGGAGCTGGTGTAGCTGTAGCAGGAGCTGGTGTAGCAGGAGCTGATGTAGCAGGAGCTGGTGTAGCTGTAGCAGGAGCTGGTGTAGCAGGAGCTGATGTAGCAGGAGCTGGTGTAGCTGTAGCAGGAGCTGGTGTAGCAGGAGCTGATGTAGCAGGAGCTGGTGTAGCTGTAGCAGGAGCTGGTGTAGCAGGAGCTGATGTAGCAGGAGCTGCTGTAGCTGTAGCAGGAGCTGGTGTAGCAGGAGTTGGTTTAGCAGGAGCTGGTGTAGCAGGAGCTGGTGTAGCTGTAGCAGGAGCTGGTGTAGCAGGAGCTGATGTAGCAGGAGCTGGTGTAGCTGTAGCAGGAGCTGGTGTAGCAGGAGTTGGTGTAGCAGGAAGTGGTTTAGCAAGAGCTGTGACTACGACTCAGACAGGTGTAATTTCTGAGGAAAACACTTTTACCAAACCTTCTTCAACTGCTGTTACAGTTTCTGCTGTGCCTCAAACTACCATCAGTTCTGTCAGTGGCAGTACTGTCCCTTCAAACTCAGCTGATCCTCACTTTACATTAGCAGCAGCCACCACTTACCATGCAAAAGTGACTACAGTGCTATCAACTTCTCCAACATCTCAGAATAGTTTACCTTTTCCTTTCAACACTGCTGTTACCCTTTCAAATACCTCTTTCCCTCGCAGCGTTTCTCCTCATCAAACCAGCACATCTGCATTTCAAACCATGAATGCTTCTCATCCAACATTCAGTGTCTCTCAGTCAAACTCTGCAAGTCCTCCAACTTCAATAGCTCATCGTGTCATCTCCAATCAAAGTTTGTCTTCTCCCTCAGCTCCTCCTCCAACCATGTTTGACTCTCCTTTTCCTCTTTCAAACTCCTCCATCCTGTGTCCCCCTCTTACACAAATACCTCTATTTCACCATTACCAGAATGTCCTTGCCTACTACCAAAAACAGTTATACCAATACCAGAATAACAACTAGCAGGTGTTTAATGCTCAAGTATCACACTCCAATCAAGCAATGATGATACTTAATGTCTTTTCCATTAATGCACTAATAACACAAAGCACACTGCAAAAGCTCTTGAACTTCAAACAATGAATCGTCCCAATGGCTTTTTTCTTTTTTTTAACAAAAACAAGTATCACATTATTTGCTTTAGTGCTTTTGTTTTGAAAGTTGCACAGACTGTGTATAGAGATGGACGTAGCCTCTGTGACGTCACCCATAGGTTTCTGAAGAGCGGTTTTGTATGGAATGCGGATTGGTCAAGACTTAATTGTCGTGTTAAGGTGGTATTTTCTGTCATCTTAAGACGTGCAAATTTGACGCATTAGCGCGGAAGTCAAACAAGACGTTTTGGACCAATCAGCGTTCCATAGTTTTGAAGCTGCTCTGCTGCCGCCATCTTGACAGTACCTGACTCCGACCTGACTCCCAGCTAATCAAAAAATGGGCAAAGAGGTGGGGCATGTGTAGAGCCAAGACATGGCAGTTTGTGTCAAGCATACGCTCCCCCACCTGTCACTCAGAGCGATACGCCCTCAACTGTGCAGAACTTCAAGCATTAATAAAATGTAAATAGGTGAGTTGTTATGAGGGAGTAAATCAGCTGTAGAGACCAGAACTGTTTTTTGCACCAGGCTGTAAAAACATGGGAGTCTATGAGGATTGACAGCATCTAGTGGTCAATAGAGGAATTGCAGTTTTTGGTAGTCTCATGTTGGCTCTTCGAGGTTGCTGCTTGCTGTAAACCTATCTTTGAAATGTGATATTGTTCTGTCCTGTTGGGTTTGTTTTTATTTCTTTGTTTTTTAATGGCTGCTTTTTGTTACCCTGTTGTTGATTAAAAACAGTAACTAGACTACAACTGTCCCCATTTTTTGTGGTGAAATCTATACACAGTTTACAAATCGATACAGTCTATGGTTCAAACATTGTTAAAAGTTTATTTCAGTTAAGTGGCCAGTTGCAGTGACACGCATTATGATTGTTGATGATGTTATAGTTCGGACTTTGCCGTCTGTTACAGTCTGGGTTAGTTAAAACAGTCACAAACAAAACTATATTTATTTATTTACTGATGAGTGCAAACATAGTCAAAGTGTCTTACACAAATACTTTTATGTTTTGTTTTATTTTCAAAACAACATGATACAAAAACATTTTTATTGACTTTCTACTCCAGATTTAGGATAATAGTAGTCAAACTAATAGTCTCATTCATGCCTTGGCAATACATATGTTATTATGTGAATGTTGTAAATTAGTATTTTTATATTAGTTTGTCTCTTTTTTAAAAGATAACTAATGGTATTGTCAGAGACCCTGAGTATCTTTCAAAAAATAAAATAAAGTAAAATTAAATTAAATTAAATTAAATTAAATTGCATCAACAATCAAAATCTTTCCCCCAAAATGTTCAAATATCAACCATAAAGTTAAAACACACGACCACACAGTGGACAATGGGCCTAAATTAGAGGATACAGTCGTATTTTGTGTCAGTGAACATATTATATATCTGGGCTTCTTGGACAATGTATTTAATAGTTGTAATATTTTGCTCAGTAACATTAATAATACATTAGTATTACAAGTTTAGCAACAGCTCACTGGCTTCTAACTTTTATTTGCACACGCATGAGACTAAAACTAAAAACTTTTGGCCCAAGTCTTGAAGGGCTGCAATACGTTGCTCAAACCAACAGATGGCGCTGTACCACCCACTGACCAACCATCACCAACCACCTCTGAGTGAAACTCATTTTCCTGCAGCAGGTCATTAGTTGGAAGAAAAACCAATACGGCAGGATCAACACTAGACCAATAAAAAGTAATGATTAGTTACAGAAAACCAACATGATACAGAAATAAAAAAAACAAAGAATACACATTTACATAAATACAGAAAAATGATTCAATAACACCCTGTGACCAACATGATTACTCTTGGCGCTCTTATTAAGCAGGTGTTTGGACCTCTCTCCCTCTTCAGACCCACAACACCTGCTGAGGAGAGCAAGGAAGAGGTGACTACTACAAAATGATTATCTCTCCTGTGGCATACTTAAATACTGCAGAAAGAAAAAATCAACATCTGAATTGTGAAAATTACTGTTTAAGCTCCAGCCTGCCACCTGTAGGTGGGACAATACAGCCCCAAACAGTAAGCTCCCATCTATTCTTACCTTCTTGGTGGCTGATCTTCCCTCTCTCTTCCTTCTCTATGATTCGAAATACTGATTGTATTTGCTACTAAAAGTCTTTGGGGCAGAGAAGGTGATTTTTGGCTGTGATTTTTGGCTAAACACTGATTTAAATTATTATTTTAATGTATTAAAAATAAATGTAATTTCACAACAATAACAATATAATATTCAGTATAACAGGGAACACTGCAGCGGAAATGATTTGAATTGGTGTCCCTTCACGTTATATACATTCATAATACATTTTTATCGCATGGATATGAAAACAAGATATAAAATCTATATATTTATCTTTAAATATAGAGGTGGAGATTGTCTTGTTGGTTTAGCTAAAACAAAACGCCCACCAGCTGGCAAAGTAGCTCCCATTTGATGACGACTCATCAGAATACAATAAATAAATCTCAGTACCTTGTCAGGAAATCACTGCAGTGACCTACAGTGATCATTTCTGTCTGGATGATGAAGCGAGAGCTCGGAGCTCTGCAGAGCTCAAAAGTCCCGACTTTCCTCTTGGACCTAAATATATCATATGAATTGAGGCTGTATAGCTGCTGCTTGTACTTGCTGTCTTTGCTCCCTCGCATTTTCACCTCACAATGAAAATATCCCACTGTATGTTCCAGTTTTCTTCATCTTCATTTGTTTCTTAAAAAAAATTTTTAATTTTCTTGTTAATTTGTTGTTTGTATTAGGAAAAGAAACTCAAAGACACTGAGTCACTTGTAGTAACTAGAATGGACAGCATCTGTTGTTTCCCCAATAAGTCAGCTGAGAAGAATAATCTTCCTGTTACAGGAGATGGAAAGACTCTATACAAGGATGCAGCTGCATTATTTCCGTGTTTTTTTGCTTGTTATCTCCCCTTTCTGCATCTGTTCTGGAAATCCGGAGCCAAACCAAACAGGTCACATTTTAGGTTAGCGTCGATTTGGTGATCTCACAAGTCAAGATGTCCAAGTTAAAACTGTTTGAGTAAAAAGTAAATGTGGATCAGCTGCAAATGGAAATGCTACATCGATCAGCACTTAAAGTGTGAAGGCGTATATGCAGTACATAATGTAGGTGTGAGCTGGAAACAAATGGTAGACAAAACAGGAAATGGAGGCTATTAATAGACACCGTTTATGACACCACAGACAGTAATGTTATCAGACCTCCTTCTCTTACTGTACTTGTTCAGTCTTCAGATCGGACACACAAAAACTTCCAAATCAAACTTTGGGGTTTTTGTGTTGGAGAAAAGAAAAAGGAGACATGAGGTGACAAACACAGATACAGACACTGAGCTTTGTTTCTTTAAATCGTCTCTTCTTTTAAACGTGAGTTAGTGTGTATCTGAGTTTGTTTGTGCCTGTGTTTGCCTGTGTGCACTCAGCCGCAGGGACTTAGTACTTAATTAAAACCATATTTCTGGTTCTGTCGGTTCCTCTCAGGTGGCCACTGCTTTGAGTTTTGAGTAGACAGTTGATTGAAAGTCGATTTCTGTGAAAGACACAAACATGAAACCTCTTAACAAAGTTAGAGCAGTTTAAATGAGTTGGGCAGTTTTTAATGGAGACAGAAACTGCATGACTTCGGGTTTCTGCTGCTTTAGTGACGACTCATGTCCTGTTGTTGTTGCTAACACAGCGACTCATGACTGAAACCTTTCTGATAAAGAGAACAAGAGCTGGTTGTAGTTTGAGAAACTAAATGTCTTGGGGAAAAAGGTCTATAATGTGTGTGTGTGTGTGTGTGTGTGTGTGTGTGTGTGTGTGTGTTACCTGTTTCCCTTGTGAATGGCACTTCCTGTGTGATGGTGACGTCAGTGTATGCCACGTCACTTTCAGCTTTACCTGTAGCACAATAACACACCTGCTGAGATTCAACTTGTAATTTTCATTTATTTTTCTGTGATTTACAACGAATCAGAAAAGCTGAACGACAATAGGAAAATAACACAAACTATTTTGTATCATTCAAGCTTTTGGACAATGAAGAAATGTAGGCAAATGATGAAAATATGGATTTTATGGTTCAGTCTCTTGTGCTAATTTTACAAATGTTATATTTTGTTTTATATATATATATATATATATATATACATAATATAAAACATCTTTATCAGTTTTGGTGATTTGTTTTAAATTAATTTACATTTAAATGTTCGGATGCACATTTTTGAAAAGATTAAAGGTCCCACAATCGTGATTTTTTCTCTCTACACAAGGTCGTGTTCAAGCTGTGACTCAAACGTGTGATTTGCTTAAAATGTTGGAACCACAAAAACACTTCAGCAGCTCTCATGAAGTCTGTGGGACGTTAAGAATAACAGACACTTCCTGCTGCTGTAGAAATTTTAAACTTGACTCTTTGATGCTCCGAGCACCGAAAACCAAACTCAGCATTCATTTCCACTGTGCCGGTGCGGAGGCTGACATGTCGGGGACGGATATCTGGAAACCTCATGTGTAATCCTTTTCGTAATTAAAGGAAATGACTCTTAAACTGAATATTTCATGGTGTCATGTAGGGCTGTCACAATACCAGATTTTCACTATGCGATCATCGTTGCCAAGAATTTAAAAAGAACAATATTATCACAATATCTATAGAAAATCGAAAATAAATAAATAAATGATCATTTTGTTTCGTTTTGTCTCTTTTTTTGGCAAATGAATTACGACTCAAATACGATCGTACAAAAAGAACAGTTACATCTGATAAACTAAAGATCCACAATCAGTTTTTGTCAATAGCGGTGGATTGCGACGGCCCTTGTGGTATGTCATTTGAATTTAATTTTTTAATGTGTCAAACACAAAGGATCGGATCTGATTTTTCTTTTTTTTTCCAAACTACATTAGTTACTACATATAAAAAACATTCTTGTGTTTTTTATATTTGTCTCAAGGCTCAGCCACGTGTTTTTAAATAGTGTTTGGACAACAATGGAAGTCTATGGCACAGAGGAATAAGACGTATTTATACACACACAATACAAATATTTTTGTCATTTTCATATTGTTAACGATCAAAAACACCAATAGAATATCACTGTTGCATTACGTGTGGTTAGAGGTAGTCCAGGCATATAAGTGTATAACAGAGGCTGACCTTTTCGTTTCCTCCACAGGTACAGCAACGCCAGCGAGAGGCAGACGCCCAGCACAGGAAGCAGAATGAGCGCGAGAGGTGGTTGAAAAGATTCAGGACGCCCAGCTCCAGCACAATAAATGAGAAAAACCACAGTCTGACCTCATTGCAAACACAACAACAGCTCTGATGTTTTGACACAGTTGGTGCTAAGCTAACTTATTTCACACCCTCATTGCTCTACGCTTTTGAAAGTGTGTCCATCTTCGAAAGATGAGATGCCATTTAAAGCAGAGTAACAGTGTGTAGAGGGATCTTAAAGACTATTTCATGGCTGAAGCTCGTCTCACCTCTGACAGCCAGCCAGCTCTTTGTTGATCCGTCTCCTCCAGCGATGTAACACTTGTAGAAACCTTCATCAGACTTTCTAACACTGCGGATGGTCATGTTTCCTGTGGAGCTGCTTCTGACGAGGAGGTCGTCTTTGTAAAATTCAGCTGTGAGGTTGGTGGAGGACGTCGTCTGATTTGTGCAGCGCAGAGTCACGGCATCTCCCTCCTGCACGGGATGGACAGGGCTCTCCAGGATCACGGTGCCAGCTGAACGACAGAACGGCAGGAAGATTAAGAAATAGTTGGAAGCTCAAGTAGTCTTGATGCTACACTCCTGCAAAAACTCAAAACCTAAATCACATAGAGGCCAGTAACTTCCTGAACTTTTGTACCGACGTTCCCTGCTCCCCAGAGGATGAATCCTACTGACTTTATTGAACCCCTGACTTTTACCTCTGGCGCCACCATGAGGTTGATATTTGTGGTTTGTATGTGAAACTTCTAAACAGCTCTTGAATGGATGGCCTGCCGTGCATTTGCGTTAATTAGCATATGTTAGCATGCTTACTAAGATGGTGAAAACGGGAACACGATATCTCAGTAACACCTTGACGAAACTTCTTCAAGTTTGGCACAAACATTCACTTGGACTCAAGGATGAACCGATTAGATTTTTGGAAGCTAAAGGTCAAAGGGTCAAGGTCACGATGAAGGTCCCTCTTCAAGGGAATCCCTTCACATTTGACACAAATGTTCACTGGGACTCAAGGATGAACACAAAACACTTTTTAGCCATAACTCTTCACACAGCCATTATGACCAAACCTGAAACTAGTCTTAGTGGCAGAGACAGACAACCATGAGGCAGTAATTCTAGTTTTTCACTTTAAATTGCCCTGATGCATGAATAACTATGGCTGGAGGTTTGATTAAACTCACCGGTCACAGTGATGTTGACGGCATCGCTGCACTCTCCAGCTCCAAACTCACACCAGTACGCTCCAGTGTCTGAAGGGTAAAAATCACCAACGTTGCAGTGGGACTCGTTCTTTGTCCCCCAAGTGTTGGCACACTCTTCGTTTTTCATTGAGGATGTGTTCCTCTTTACTGTCCAATCAGAGTAGTTGGTACCAGGCTCCACACAGCTCAGACTGACGGACTCATACTGAAAGAACTGGGATCTGTCGGGAATGACTTTCAGAGCAGCTGCAAGAAACAGAACGATGATGACAAATTGAGATTCTTGCAGAGGTGAACGCTGCGGCGTGTTGGGACAGTCACTGAGTAGATTTAAGCTGATCAAAGCTGCGTCCACGACTCGAATGACCCAAAGTTTACACCATCTGCGTCCTCTAAACATTGCAGTTGCACAATGTGCACGTGTTGCCCACATATCAAACAAGCCGCTGTCAGTGTGAACGAACAATAACTGTTGTAGGTTTGCCTCTATAGGTCTGCAGAGGCAAACAAGGTTTCACTTCATCTGAAAGAAGCTGTTGTGGCTTTTTGAAAGATGCTTATTATAACTGGATATCAGATATAGCTGGTCGTGAACGAGGGAAAATGGTTTTGAGTTCAATTTTTGTTCACAGAGTTTTTCTTCCGGTCCTTTCTTTACTCTTTAACTTATAAACATTTACTTCAATTCAACACTTTACTGCCACAACAGTGTAGTTAATAGGAATTTGCTTTGGGCGAGCCAGCGTAAAACATAAAGAACTACAACTTCAATAACTATATGGTGACATAAAACATGTGGTAGAAAGTCAACAATAAAAATGTAGTATTTATGAGAGTGAAATTCAAAATATAAGATAATCATAATCATAAAATATTTTTCGTAAAATTAAATGTAAAAGAAATACTGTAAAAAAACGTACAGGCATTATTTAGTACAATTACGTAAAGTAATCTATTGCAAATTGTATTGTGCAATTTATTCTTGTTAAACACCAGCATGTATATTAATTTCATCATTTCGCATAATATAAGCAAATCAGAAAATTGAAAGCAGATTAATGGTTCATATTAACACAGGCGACCACACACGCAGAAACACACTTATAATAACGTATAAGTCACTCACCTACAATAGTGCAAAGTGCTATTACCTCCATGTTGCAGCGAACCGAATGGCAGCCTGTGAGGGGCTGCATCACACCTCCGTGCTGACTCTGTGCCGGATGTGTCAACATCAACCACAAATTCTTAAAGGTTTAGCTTTCCCTAAGCTGATGACATCAAATGTGTTGCTTTGTACTGCAAACAGGAAGTGTTTAGGAATTCATTTATCTCTCAATGAAAATAGTGACAGAACATTATATATATATATATATAAAGATGCAATTGTGCAACATTTCAGTTGCTCAGTGACTGTTGGACTTGTCGTCGCTGGGATATCATCACATTCTGCAGGGCCATTTGGAGGTTATATGTGCAGGTGTCACCTAAATATGACAACAGTTGCTTTTTCATTGCACAATGCCTCAAGGTGGCAGTTAATGTCAAAGAGGAGAGGGGCCACCTGGGAGGGCGTGGACACCAGTGCTAGTATCTGGTATCAAATATGTGTCGTAAATCAGTACAAGAGACATACAGAATAAGGCAGTAAAGAAAGAATAAGTGGCCAAAGACAAACAAAAAGACAATCTGCTTCCTTTTTTAAAGGCACAAGAGGAGGGTTTAGTTTTTAATGGATAAAGAATGAAGCACCTAATGACCCCCCCCCCC
>NW_019524942.1:24826-43307 GCF_002814215.2 Seriola lalandi dorsalis
CTGTGCGGAAGCGTCTGTGTCGCTCTTTAAGAAGATGTTCAGAGAGCAGCTTCTTCTGTCTGTACACAGGTGAGGCTGGTTCCTCGCTGCTATTTTTATCTGACATTGTTTATCGATTCTTTTTCACTGGAAAAAGGTGTAAAAATCCCTGCGCGCGCTTCCTCTGTATTGTCAACTTCCGCGGAATTGTTGTTCGTTCGTTCGTTCATTTTTCGCCCTTATAAAACACAGCTGTGTGGTTATTAATAAAAGCACAGATGTCTTTAGAGATTTACTTGCATGTAGATTAGATCTACAGAGAAGTGGCTTGATTTGCTCTGAATGTAAAAAATACCAAGTACCCGGCAGTGGGTGGAGTGACGCTGATGGAGCTGTCTGGGATGTTATGACTCTTACACAGTCATAACAGCAGGAGTTTGATCCGGTGACATCGTACCGGTTTTTAAATGGACATTAAGGAACTCAGTCAGAGTTTTTCGCTCTCACCGTTGATCTGTTTGACTCTCACCGTGTTTTTGCTGCTCTTCACGTCTGCTGAAGGTAAGCTCATGCAATACACCTCATGTACCTACTCACTAAGCTCAGTGTGAGTAGAGCTCTAATTTAAGGCGATCCCATATGGCATGAAAGTTATCTTTCATATCATTCTGTGACGTATGTGTTGGTTTTTTCTGTTTATTTCTTTAGACATTTGGTAACAGTTGTTAGATTTGATTTGATAATCTAATAATATAAAGATTCAAAGTTTTATAAAAAGCTGTTCTCATTGAAAACCCAGTGATTCTGTTGGTATAAGTTTCATCCACCAAATTCAAACTGGAACAACATGTTTGTCGATCTGCGAATCCTTTATTTAACAAACAGAGCTGAATGAGAACCAGCAGACTAACCACAGGAACACTTTATCTGTAACCTACACATTCACACAAAGAGCTGGACTAAACAATAACTGAGTAACAAAGGGCTGGAAAGATAAACCGGTCTCCCAGCATGGCAGCTGGCTTTTCACCCATCATGTCCATTTGGTTTCCTGCACCCACACACCCACACCCACCCACACACCCATAGATGCCAATCTTCTTAATACAGAAGAAATCATTTGTTAAAGTGAAACACAATCTGCTTGTTTCCCTAAACTGTTTTAATCGGCCACGTTTCCGTATTTTATATTCACGAATTTCAGAAACAACAACTGCTTGCATTCAGGACTTTGCCTGGTCAGCAGCTGACGGAGCGAGTAATTGCTTCCTCCATTCATCCCCTTTCTGAGGACGTATTGTCCAGCAGGGAGTATTTAACCCACATGTCATGTGTCCTTATCCTTGCTTTTTGTCCTTCTTCACTCCTCTAAGTTATGCTTCCCCTTCACTTATTATCTATAAGACCTTGGTTGCCCTGGTTACGCAAGATAAAGATATATCTCCATCTGGACACCATCAGTCATTTGATGTTTGTACTTCATAGATAAATTGAAGGAGAAGGAGACTGGTGATTTTCGACACAGGTCAGATGTTAGCAGAAAACAGGAAATTAATTGATTGGCAAACAATTATTTGGAGACTATGCTTTCGATGAAATGAAAGAAAAAAAAAAACATTAAAAAAAAAACTCCACCCATTCTCTTGATGAAGTTTCTCCACTGTCTCAGATTTTCCACTTTTCTGTTTTCAGATCTGCTCCTGTCCTCTCACAGGTGTTGTGAGTCGTCAGGGTTACATGAGCCGTATGAGCCATAACATCCATTCACACTGTGTCTAATTTTCCACTGTTTTCAGATCAGTTATAATATTGAATACATGAGTTCGGAAACTATATTTGCGCATTAGAGAATCATTTCAACGGTCTTGTCTTCATAAGCGTTAGGAGGTAGCTGTAGAAAGAAGACGAGCAAAGTCGAGACAGGCTCTGAAAATAAGAGAGATTTGTTTATCATTGAGAAGGTTCGGTTGGTTCAAAGTCACTGCACAAAACCGTAACCGGGTTTTTGACCGTTGGTTGGACAAAACATTTGAAGACGTCACTTTGGACTATGGTACGAAATTGTGCAAAGTTTTATGCAATTAAAATAATAACGTTGAAGGTGTTTTAATGACAAGATTTCAACATGGACCAGAGCAGATTCCAGAATTAAATTTCGCTCCATCTCTCAGGTCAGTTACAGGTGATAGGATCACCTCATCCCATCGTGGCCACTCCGGGCGATGACGTCATCCTGCCGTGCCACGTGGAGCCTGCGGTGAACGTGGCGGGGTTAACGGTGGAGTGGTCGAGGCCCGACCTTCGACCTTATCCCAATGATCTGCAGAAGCGGGTCGGCTTTGTGCATCTTTACCGGGACAGCCGTGAGGTCCTGGACATGAAGATCTCGTCGTACGTCCTGAGGACGGCGCTGTTCTTAGAAGACCTGAGACGAGGCAACATATCGCTCAAGATCACTAATGTGACGCTCACAGACGAAGGGAGATACAGATGTTTCATCCCAAAGTTAAAAAGCCTGAAAAAATCTTCTATTGTTAATCTTGAAATTGGTGAGTTCATTTGTTGAGATGGTTCATGGTTTGACTTAAAACTAATTTATTATACCAACGTTTTGTCTTGTCTGTACAAGGTCAAATCATAATACACATACAAGATCACCTCGACCATTGAGGGTCATTTTGTGAACGACTTCTTCTATGTTGCTGTTGCCCTGGACTACTGTTGTCTCCCTTAGATACTATTATGTTGTAAATCATTAAGAAACCTTCTGTTTTCCCAGATCAAAGCTCAACTAATACCTCAACAGAGACGCCGCTAAATCCCAAAAACCTCCGAACCCCGGGTCCTACAGAAGAGATGGACAGTGAGGGTGAGAGAATGATTCAAACATGAAATTGTCAACGTTATCAGCAGAAACGTTTTGCTTTTTAACCTCTGTATCTCCATTTGGAAGCGAAATTAAACCCAATGTTCGATACGTTTCAGTATTGGCAATCAATATATTTACATTGAGTATTTTTTTAACACTTTTGATAGTGGCAGTGGAGTCCACCATTCTTGCTCTATGTTCACTAAAATGTTCAACTGGTGAAACACAGAGGGGCTTTTATTGTGAAAAGGTCACAGGAAATGTGACTGGATCACTCAGCGACAGCGTCATTATATTAAGCTGCACTTTATGTTACCACGGGTAACCACGGGTTACGTTGCTCTCGACTCTGCTTGATTTTCCAGCAGGTGACGTGTCCAGTCGGAGCAGACTGGCCCTCCTTTTCGCCTTTTTGCTGATTGTGGCTTTTGTAGTCGGAGGATTTTTAGTACGTGTGTGTGTGTGTGGGAAAAAAAAAAAGAAGGTAAGTCAGACGCTTTATTTTTTATTTTTGGATTCTATGTATTTTCTTCAATGATAAGTGCTGGATAAAATAAAGGAAACAGAATGTGTAATTTGTGTGTAGATCTTTTTCTTTGGGAGACAGTTGACTAATAATTTTCTTTTAATTGTTCCTCCAGCTTATGACAGCACCTTAAATATACCTGTGGGGTTGAAAACTCTGACGCCACTTTCAGGTGCCTTGCTCGGTAAACATTGTTAAAGGAGATGAGAGCACTACCCGCTTACCCGGATATAATTAGTTGATGAATTCACACCAGAAACGTCTCTGGCCACGAGTGAACTCAGAGGATCTGCAGAAGAGAGACTTTCATGATGTGGATTAAAAATGGACCTGTGATATTTAAATACTGAAACCTGCTCTGATGACATCTGTTGAGTTGAAATAGAACTAGTCTGTTCCTCATTTGAATTATGATTACATCTGCTGCGTGCACACCCACATGAACTTTGCATGCAGCTTTTAGTTGGACGTGGACACACAGAGGCATTTCATCTGCATTTAGATACACTTCCTTTGGAGAGAAAAGTCATCATTTTAGTTATGCCCTCCTTTTATTTGCAGCGTATGCATGTTGCAATATGCAGGCATATTGCAGATCCATATACAAATAACGCACCAAACAGGTTTGTATAATAACATACTAAATGCTTTACGGCAGAGTCATGACATATAAGTTCCAATTCATGTAATCTCACCTCCTCCAATGCAAATCTCTCCTGTGCACCACTTCCTCATGTGCGATGGTGGATTTCGGTGCGTCGTCCTCACTAACACTTCCGTGATCAATATATTTAAACAGTAGATCCGTCTGTTTGTGGAGCGCTTGAGCCTTCAGTAGTCTCCTGTTTCTGTATCCAAGGCCAGATCATTTCAGCTGTTCAGTAAAAGCCGCAGTGTTTCCTTATCTCCAGTCACAGAGGGAAGCACATTGACTATGGCGCATATATATATATATGTACATCTTGATGCCTTTGCCAAAATGTATCTGTGGAAGTGAGGTTAGATGCACATCACTGCAGGGCGATGTAGAAGCCTTTAAATAAAGTGAGAGGTGGTTATTTTAATTCTTCACACTTCCCACTAGACTGGAATAAATCAGACTGAGCAGTCGACTGGAGGTCAAGTTTCCTTCCTGTTTTTGTGCTTTTTTAAAATGACTGTATTCTGTGTAAATGAGTAAAAGTCAGTACAGAATCGAGCTGCCACTATATGCATCAGCGGTGGTGCATATCACTTACCACAGCATCTGCAGTTTTGCCATGTGAACCTGAAAGTTGAATTTCCTTACTAATGAAGCTGTTTTTCATCTGTGAACTCTGTTCCCTCGACATTGACAAAGCGCCTTTGAACACGTGTCTGAGTAACTGGTTGATTTATTAACTGCTATTTAATTGAATGTGAAATTAAAGCTTTTTCACAACTCTACTTCTTGTTCATTTGCAATTAAAGCACATTTGCAGCGCTTACAGCCAGTGACAAGTTCATCTGTTAACTGATTTGGGAGCAGTTAGCAATGTTCTGCCAAGAGTCCCCATTATCCTCTGGACAGGAGTCAGCAGTTGAAGGTTCAACCATGGGTCTGTTTTTTTTCACTATGGTTCAATGGGAGGAAACAGTTTTAGAGGCTGAATAGAAACACAGACCTGTGTGATGTCAGTAACGTGATTAACAGTGTTGCTATATAAAATATTTCCGTTGAAGGGCCACATTTGCTTCCCACCAAATCTACATCCTCTCACCAAAGCATAACTAATTATTTTATATGTTGACCTCGTGTTCTCAGCTTCTATGACTCAATGAAAAACTGGGTGTTATCTTTGATTGAGTCATCAAGACTGAAACTGATTCTGTTCTCCCATGATATGGAGAAAGTTATCCACGCCTTTGTCACAACTCGACTGGACGGTTGTAATTCCTGGTATTTAGGCCTTCAGCCGTCATTATCTTCACTCGCAGATGCTCCAGAACGCAGCTGCAAGGATGTTGAGCACATCGTTCCAGTCGATTGCTTTTAAGGTTCTTAACGGCCAGCCCCTCTATCACACATCACTGGCGCTCAGCTCCAAGTCGCACAGATCTGAAAGCTCATCTCTCTTGTCTGTCCCACGGTCACGACTAAAACTAAAAGGTGACTGAGCTTTTTGAGTTGCTGCTCCAAAATTATGGATATCAGATGGTAAAAGGACTCGCACTTATATAGCCACTTTCTAGTCTTACTGACAAGTCAAAGCGCTTTCCAATACTTGCCACATTCACCCATTCACTCACATTCATACACTGATGGGACAGCCATCAGGGGCAATGTGGGGTTCAGTATCTTCAGTATCTTGCCCAAGGATACTTCGACATGTGACCTGGAGGAGTCTGGGATTGAACCACAGACCTTCTAATTAGTCGACGGCCCGCTCTACTTCCTGAGCCGCAGCCGCCGCGCCCAGATGAGCTCCCGCCATCTCTATTTTTAAATCTCAGCTGAAGACAGATATATATTTATCAAATTTAGTATGTTTTCCTTGTGTTTTCATTTATTTGTCCTTTGTACAGCACTTTGTTCAGCTCAAGCTGTGTTAAAATCTGCTCTAGAAATAAACTTGACAAACGTGTTGGAGGAGCTGGTTGATGTTCATCACCTCAACGCAACATGTGTGAGACTTGAAGCAAAATCTGAAGCTTTAACATCCGCATCGTGACGTCAAGAGTCTAAAACCTGCAAAAAAACTTGAAAGTGCTTAGTTTTTGGAAAGTTCATTTACATTTCTATAGATCTGGCCTACGGTTTTTTGTGTCTTTTGGGTTGTTTTTCTTCATCAATGCTCTGGGGGAAGCACCAAAAAAAAAACAAAAAAACATCATCATCGACATCATGGAAACATTTGCTCAAATCTCACACGGTTATAAAGGATGTTGAAACAAGAGGAGTGAATTCAAGTGTCAAACTAAGACTGTAAACCCGTTTAACCTGTAAGCTGTTAGTTTCTCTAAAACTCCCACAGTGCACGAATAAATAGCTGGAGTTGCTGTTTCATTATCTTGCTGATCCAGCTAATTCTTTTTATTCATTTGCAGAAATGTACATTAAGGAGATCAAAACCTGAGTGTATAGCCCTGTTTTTCTCCACAAGCAGTAATTTTCTTCTCATAAGAAGCTCTGAACAAATATCCAGTTAACACTTTCCTCTGATAAGTTTCCATTTCCCTGAAATACAGTTTTTTTCAGTCATTCAGGTGCTTTTGGAAAGTGGGTAGTGTGATTTACAAAGGTTGATTTAGATGGCATGAACATTCAAGCTCCAGCCTACATAAGATTTATATATATCTTCTCTTCAGGCTTTCACTTTATTCCTTTGATAATTTCTCAGTGACTTTATATTCGTCTATGTATTTGTTGCCTTTTGACTTGATTTACTCCCCCGGCTTCTTTATAGGCTAAAATCAGGGTCAAAATGATTTTGAGCTTGTAAAGTGATATTTACAAATGATTCCAAAGTTTGTTGTTATAAATCAACCTTTGTAAACCTGTAATATAAATCTGAATGAGAAATTCAAGTTTGTGGATGTGAATAAATTTAGCTTGTGGCGAGATTTGTGTTTTTTAAAAGAGAGACAATGTGAACCAAAACTGAACCAGTTTTTTAACAAATACAAATCTCTTCAAAACAAGCACAATTTCTTCACAGGAACTTGAATTTCTCATGCAGAATTTTTTTTTACAGGTTTGCAAAGGTTGATTTACAACTACAAACATTGGAATTATGGGTACAACTTCAAAATCATGTGGACCCTAGCTTGAGCACATATACATATTTGGGTGCACATGATTTACCATTTCTCACTGGTTGTGTTCGATCAAGGTGAGATTCTGGCCTGAGTTGGATTCTAGCAACCCTATGAGTAATTGTATTACAGTTTCTCTCTGTCGCTTTGGTACATTTCTCAGATCAGAATTGAAATTCTCAAAACTACTTGTTCAATCTTCACATCATTGTGTCACTTGTGCAAATAGAAAACAGCAGTTTCTCATTTCTATGAACAAGTTGCAAATGCTTTGGTTCATCCATGCAAATGATTATGTACAATTCTCTGCTGTTTCCTACATTATCAATTGCTTATGTCATATTGATCAAAATGTATTATAATGGTTCTCTGTTGAATAGTCTCACCCCCCACAACATTTAGGCATTAGTTCATCGCATAAGTCTTTACATGCAAAATGGTTGAACAAGTTGTCATAATATGTCAAACATATCTCTATACATTTCCATCAGACTTTTTTTTCCTAAATCTGTCCTGAATTGGTAAATCGCTCCCAGGTGAATTTTGACTTTCTCTAACGAAGGGAAATGTGTGAAGCATTCGATCAACAAATGATCAACCAGTTTTCTGAAATAGCTCAAAGGTGCATCTCATGAACCATCAACTGGTAAGTATATATATATATATATATATATATATATATATATATAGCCGGAGCACAACACAATGTTACAATGTCTGACAATGGAAGGACAAGGAATTGAACAGGGTCAACACCCAGAGAGAAGAAGAAGAGGAAGAGGAGTGAGGCTGCGTGGCGGAGGAGTTGGGAGCCAAAACAGAGAACACATGGTCTGTCAACAAATTACAGTACAAACAGTAAAAGCATAAATGTGAATCTTGTCCAGTCTCTTGCAATCAATCTCCCACATACACTAAGGTGTAACTTACAATTTACAATAAGTGTTATCCAAACTTTAGCCATAGTTTACATCAGAACATCCCTCCAGAGTACATTGTTATATTGACAACACGACTAAGCAATTTGACTCTTATCCGTACACAATAACACAAAGACTTGTCATTCTGATGGCAGTGACATGTTCATTGACACAGATATTTACTTTTGAGAGATGAACTAAGGATTTTGAGCAAGAGACTGACTTTTGCAGGTAATCCATGGTGTTTTGCTGTTTGTACGAATTGTTTTGAGAAATTCACTTACTGTTTTGCAAATGTCGAGGATGATTCGAGAAATGTACCAAAGCGACTGAGAAAAAAAAACTGTAAATAAAATCACTTTCCATATCATTCCTTTTTTTTTGTATTACATCGTGATCCATTAAAAGTCTTCTGTGGGACTCAGTTATAAACAAAAATAATGAATCTGATAAGTCAAATAGTTTAAACGAAGACAATTTAGGACCAGTTAAGTAAATTAAATTATGGGCATCCAACAAAAATGGAATAAAATAGAAAAAGAAACAAAACCAATCCAAATAACAAAAAATATGGCGTAAAAAAAAAAAAGAAGACAAGAAAGTCATCAGCATCAGCATCTTCTTCTTCTTTTGCTCGGGGCTGGAAATGTCTCGTCTGGCTACAGGAAGTCACGTGATTTCTGAGGAAAAAAAAACCAAAACACACGGACTAGCACAGAGCTTGTAATGAAACGCAACCAAAACGCTCAACTGCCACGGAAACTACAATGTTAAGCAAACAAATCAGGATAATCAGGCGGTGAATTAGCTAACGACCCCGGGAACTAATGTTAGTTCGCTTACAAGCCTTTGTTACACCATGAATTTAAGAGGACTGTTTCAGGACTTCAATCCCAGGTAACGTTAGCACTGCGATTTAGCACTTTAGCTAACTAGCTATGTAGCTACCTAGCATTGCATGGCTGTTCGTTGCCCTGCTGTACGAAAATGTACTAAAATGCCTGTTTTGAATACATGTGAATACATATTTTAGTAGCTAAACAGATAAAAGTAAACTGTGAGCTAACGACTAGCACGGTAGCTAAAACGGAAAAAAATGTCTCTGGTTTAACAAGGCCTGGCAAACATGCTAGCTAAAGTAACGTTGGGAATTTGCTAGTTAAAGCTGACTAGCTGCACGGTAACTGATGGAACTAGCAATGGGGCTGCACATAAGGGTTCGTGGTGTTATTGATTGTTTAATTTGTTCTGTTTGATTATTCTGATAAATTTGATGATCGACCGAGTCGTTTTGTCAATAAGATGTCAGTAAAATGCCCATCATAGCTTTCCAAATCCTTAATATTCACATTTGAGAAACTGAAGGCAGAGAATTTTGACATATTTTCTTTAAGAAAGGCTTAAAATTATTCATTGGTTATGATGAAATAGTTGAGGATAATTTTTTCGATCAACTAATCAGTGCAGCTCTAAACTGTATGACATGATAACTGCAGCCATTTAGTCAATTCTTCAGGCATGTGTTCAGAAATTATACTTAATAATGTGAGACGGTGTCTTGTTCTATTTACAATTAATGAAAACTTACGATTGACATCAACTCTTCCATGACCCTAACTTTCAGGTTGCTCATTTTATGTGTCACTCTCTTCAAACATTGATATTTTACTAATACACATTCTCCACACACCACCATCTGTTTTTATAATGTTTTAAGAAAATGGTTCCCTCCATTGTCTGTAACTATAAGAACTCGGTCTCTTTCCCCTGTTGCAGTAAGTTCCTGATCTACTCCTGTCTGCTGCTGTTCTCTGTGTTGCTGTCCTTGAGGCTGGATGGAGTTATCCAGTGGAGCTACTGGGCTGTTTTTACCCCAATATGGCTTTGGAAGCTGTTGGTCATCTTTGGGGCCTCTGTGGGCACTGGGGTCTGGGCCCACAACCCTCAGTACAGGTAGACTTAAAACACACATTTATAGTTCAGAGGGTAAAACTAGAAGTCCAGCACATTAAACTGCTTCTCTTCTCATATGTTTACTGCACACTCAATGACTATGTGTGTCATTAGGACACCAGTGGTTGGGAAATTAAAAGTTTTTACCCACACACTAAAAAAAGTAAACTGCATCTGCTCTCAATATTGACCTCAATATGTGTGAAGCGTTGAGTGTTGGTGCTTTCAGAATATATTTGCACAATAGAATATTTGCTTTAAATCTGCAGTAATGAGGATTTAACCAAAAGCAGCTTTATGTGTGTATTGTGTGTGATTTTTTTCTGTTTAGTCGGCCTTCTAAATAATAAAATTGGGCCTTTGTGTGTCTTCTCTTAGGGCCGAAGGGGAGACATGTGTGGAGTTCAAGGCCATGCTGATCGCTGTGGGCCTTCACGTCCTGCTGCTGATGTTTGAGGTGTTGGTGTGCGACCGTGTAGCGAGGGGAAACTACTTTTGGCTTCTCGTCTTCATGCCTCTCTTCTTCGTGTCACCCGTTTCTGTAGCAGCCTGCGTCTGGGGGTTTAGACACGACCGCTCTCTTGAGGTAAAGAATCTTAATACATACAAGGAACGACACCAGGAACGCAAAACAAAACGTCACAAACCTGCAGCCGAACTCTTGTAACTGTGGCTAGATAATTTAAGTTTGTTACTTCGTTACTAATTCTGTATTAGGTGAGAGTTCAGGAATGGTTAATCCTTTTTATATGAACAGTCCTTGCATATAGACAAAGGTTAACACCTGTTGTAGGATATTTACATTATTTTCATTAAATATGTTTCAAGGTGTTCATGGCTCCTGTCACTGTGTGATGTCATAATAAACACTGTAATCTTGTTTGATCACCATGCAAGACAAAACGAGCAGTGTTTCATACGTCCAAAATTTCATATGTTTAAAATTACAGTGCTGAACTTGTGTCTTCTTCATCCCTCCATCTCCTCAGCTGGAGGTGTTGTGTTCAGTGAACATTCTCCAGTTCATCTTCATCGCTCTGAAGCTGGACAGGATCATCAACTGGCCCTGGCTGGTGAGATACTCTGACACAAACTAGATCAGAAATTAGCCATTGTTTGTCTATCATACACTACAGTTCTATTCACATGTAATCTATATGTTCATTATGCTTTCACTGTAGGGCCACAGATGGTTATAATATTCTCCTTCCCTTCATCTTCTTAAATGAAACCTGTGTGTGTGTGTGTGTGTCGGGTTTGCAGGTGGTGTGTGTCCCACTGTGGATCCTGATGTCCTTCCTGTGCCTTGTCGTCCTCTACTACATCATCTGGTCTGTCCTCTTCCTCCGCTCCATTGACATCATCGCCGAGCAACGGCGAACTCACATCACCATGGCAATCAGTTGGATGACCATTGTCGTACCGCTTCTCACCTTTGAAGTGAGTTTCAGATACAAATATGTTACTGTTCAGTTCGTTGTTTCTGTTTCATTTATTTACATCCACATTTTGGGCATTTTTCTCAAATTAAAATGACGCTGTTTTTATTCCCTTCTTAAATTATATCATTAACTACACACATACTAATTATATTGTTGCACCTGTCTCACAAAATTAAATAGAAAACTTGGATCTAAAGTGGCTGTACTAATATAAATAGCCTACCCTGCCCTTCACTGGCCTTAAATGTACAGTTCTTTTAATAGTCAGTTTAAAATGTACACAGGGTGTCCTGGAAAGGCTTGTTCAAAAATAAAACACTCATTTTTGTTTTACACTTTCATTATCCACCTTTACTTATATGCTGCATGCACTTTCACCCCTCCCCAATTACATCCTTTGACCCCCCCCCAACATTCCCCCAACATTGTCTCTTAGATCCTTCTGGTGCACAAGCTGGACGGACACAACAGCCTGAGCTACGTGTGCGTGTTCGTCCCCCTCTGGCTCTCCCTGCTCACACTCATGGCCACCACCTTTGGTCAGAAGGGAGGGAACCACTGTGAGTATTTAAAGCCTGCAATGTGCTGTGGGCTGCTGAATGTCTCCACTGGGTGGGGGGGTTTACTGCTATTCTTTTCTGTGATAACCAATAAAACCTTACAATCCAAAGTATTTGACAGCACTAAAGCACCACTTTATTAGGTACTAAACTAATGAAACTGTTCAGCCATTAAGTATTTTTTTATTCTGCCTATTGATTTAGGTTTTTTTTTATATTGTCACAGACGTGATTGTTCAGTTATATTTTAACACTGAGCTCATAGTTTGAGATGATGATGATGTAATGCACTGTATCTTTACCTCTCAATATAAAGTGGTCCAGCACAAAACCACCTTTAGCTTTGGCTGCAGTAATAATCATAAAATCTACATGTTTTTAACAGTGTCGCCATAAACTGAACATGAGTTTCATAAAGATAGCAATGCAGTACAGGTGTACCTAATAAAGTGGCCACTGGGTGTATACTGGTAGTCATTTATACTTATTATTTTGTTCTTTGATTTGCTTTGTGTGTCAAATCTATGACAGAAACTGATGATTATTTTAATTACTGAAAAATATCAAAATCGAAAGATTCAGTTTATAATCACAGAAAACAGAAAAACTGAATAATTCCTCATTTTAGAGAAAACACATCCTGACAGCTGGTTTTACGGCTCAGTTTCTGAATACAGGCTGTGTGCGTTTCTCTGTGGACTTAAAGATTTGATACTTTCACAGTATTAATATAGAACCTAGACCTGATCTATAATCTACCTTTACTTATACAACATGGGACCTTTTAAACTTTGTTGTACTCTTGTAGTACGTTAATTTTTTATGGTAGTTGTCAAATTAAAACATTGTCATTTCTGTCCTGATGTTCCTATAGGGTGGTTTGGAATCCGCAAAGACTTCTGCCACTTCCTGTTGGAGCTCCTACCCTTCCTGCGAGAGTATGGCAACGTGTCCTACGACCTCCAACGCAGCGAGGACCCCGAGGCAGTTGAGGATCTGCCCGTCCCCGAGCCGCCACCAAAGATTGCCCCCATGTTCCACAAGAAGACCGGCGTGGTGATCACACAGAGCCCTGGGAAGTACTTCGTCCCGCCACCGAAACTCTGCATCGACATGCCTGACTAAGTGTGTCAGTGCTGAAGTGGTGGAGGGGGGCGCTGCTATACTGATGTGTTTAACACATGAAGCCAAAACAGCAGAGGACAATGCGTTTGGCTTTTATCTACTGTCCTGAAGGATTTGGTCCCCTCACCTGAACTCTGGCAGGAAAGGACACGACACTAGAACCATTATGGTGATTATTAATGGATCCAGTATCCTCACATTGGTTTCAGACTCCCCTGACTCCCCTGCCTTCTCTGTCGAGGAATCAAAATAGCAAACTTTTATTTTTCACCTGTAGGTGAACTCTCACTGTGTTGTTTACTCTCAAGTTTTATCCATTCTGAAGACTGACTCTTTTCGGGGAGGAAACTGACCACAGACGCATCTCAGATCCAATCGGATCTGAACATTAAGGCTGACATGACTGCAGAGTCACAGAAGAGGAGCTGAAGATTTGACTCTAAAATAAAGCAGGGATCTACTGCTGTTACAAAGAGTGAGTCAGAGACGATGCTCGCCTTGCTTTGTGATGGGGACCAGTTGATCGAGAGAGAGAGAGAGAGAGACTCTCTAGCTTGAATTTGGGATCAGTTTTACCGTTGTTGCTCCTGTTTTCACTGTTGACCATGTAGATGGAGAAAACAGGGCAAGGTGAGGTTAAAGGAAATGTTCAGAACTTTTCATGTCTGTTTTACATGCCCAGATGTACATTGAAAGAGTTATTGATCTCGAATCAGTCCTCCTATTCATACTAGCTTTGAAGTGATACCCTGCTAGTGCAACTTGATGCTCAAGACGATGTTCTGTGCAAAATACGTTGCAATTTTGGCTGCAGTCGGAAAGTTATAGTCTTTTTAGTACAAAATTCCCCTTTTCCTGTTTCATCAGACAGTGATTTCATCTGCATGACAGATAGAAATTCAAGTAGAGAATTTGATACCAAAGGATTGTAACTAAAAATATCCAAAATAACAGACTGGTGAAGCTTAATATTAGCTGGAATGGATTTTAACACAGGACGACGACACAATCTTGTCCATTTCTTAAATTACAGTTGAGCTATGAGGGGTTACCTGACTGCCAGTATGAACAGAAGAATAATTATAACTCTTTTAATATACATGGTTGTTTTAGGACAGATCGGAAAAAATTGGAGCTTTTCCTGAAAAAGACAAACAATGGATTATGGCACTTTGTTAACCTGTTCCAAGAGGAATCTTGTTAGTTTTGTATTCCTGTTTTTCTTTTGTAAATAACAGAAGTTATCAGGTTAGGGACCAGAGTGGAGATGGCAGTGTTGAATGTTGGAGGCAGACCTGGAAAAAGAAAAACAAAGACTTTTCTTTCAAACACTCATTTGCCTCTGTTTTCATTGTGTGCAAACAATCAAGCGTCACCACATCAAACCAAGACGGAGTTAAACAAGTTGGTAACCACAGATTAAGATTCTTATCTGACTTGACTTTTTTGGTTTGTCCACAACTTTGTCATTCATAATTTTACAATATGCAGTGAATACTGTACCTCATATGGGAGTCAAAGCCCCTGTGTGTAGGATGCGATTTAACAGGTTTCAGACTTTTCAAATGGCTCAAGTTTTTGGTTTGAGAAAAAAGGTTTGTTCAGGAGCCGTGGTTTGTCACTCGCTTTGGTAGGTCTTATTTCATAGGAGTTGCCAAAGCCGGACATCCTTAAATCCTTAATATCGGCCATAACCAGTTGAAACAGTGAAAACTTTGGAATTTCTTTTTATCCAGATCTGATTTAGTAGAGAGTATAACTCCTGAAATTCCCTGTGTGTTTGTGTGTGTGTGTGTGTGTGCGCGTGCGTGCGTGCATTGCCAGATTTCCTCCAAAAAGCAAAAAATAGTCATCTGCATTGTTTAATATTTTATTTTGTTTGCTACAGTGTCCAGCATCTTCTTTGTACCTTTTTGTCCACACATTGTCTTTTTTTTCATTAAACCGGTCTGATTTATTCATCAAGCTCCAACCAGAACACCGTGGTTTCTTCTGATGACCATCATCAGACATCGATACTGTGTACACACATTTATTTATTTAAGAATTAGATGAAAAAAATTAAACGACAACAACAAAAAAATCCCCCTTGAATTGTTCTTTGCTGTCATCATATTACATTGGTTCTTTTCTACAATTTTAAACTTTTTGCATTGATTAATGTCGATCAGCCAAATACTATGGAATCTACCAGGAATTAAGTTGCAGATCAAACTTGCAAACCAGTGTGTTTGCAAGTTTGAACTATTAGTTAGAAAATAGGACTGGGTACCATACTTTCATGCTTTTGTGTACCAACTGAGTTGATTTGAGACTGATTATTTAAAACATTTTCCATTTTATCATCAATACTTACAAATAAAGTAAAATAAAATGACATAAATGCAATGAATAAACATGGATAATAAAACAAAAATGTTCTAAAAGGAAAAGACCAAACTATATACAAAGGGGTACTGTGAAAGATCACAAACATTAAAGGAAAATATTTAAGGCTTTAAGAGATTCCACTGTTTTAATTGCACTGACTGTTGGGGATCGAAAGAACAGTCAGAGTATAGTAAGTCATTAAAATATCAAAAAGGAGTCATAGTATAGTAAGGCATAAAAAGCCACGAAAACGACAGTATAATAAGGAAAAAATGGCATAGACATAGAAAAGACACATCATAGTATAGTAAAGCATAAAGTCATAAAAACATCATAGTATAGTATGACAAAAAAAAGCAATGATACAGTATGGCAAAAATGTTTCAAAAAACGACAGTATGGCAAAAAAGTTTCAAAAAACGACATAGTATAGTGTGTCAAAAAAGTTAAAAGAAAACATAGCATAGTATGGCAAAAAAGTTGATAAAAACAACATAGTACAGTGTGGCAAAAGGTTTTAAAAAACGTCATAGTATATTTTGGCAAAAAAGTTTTTAAAACCGACAGTATAGTATGGCAGAAAAGTGAAAAACACCAACATAGTATAGTATGGCAAAATGTTTTAGAAAACGACATAGTATAGTTTGGAAAAAAAGTGACAGTGAATGACAAAGTATAGTAGCCTATGGCAAAAAAGTTTTTAAAAAACGACATAGTATGGCAAAAAAGTTTTTAAAAAACGACATAGTATAGTATGGCAAATAAACGACATAGTATTGTATGGCAAAATAGTGAAAGAAAATGACAGTATAGTATGGCAAAAAAATGACATATTATAGTCTGGCAAAAAAGTTGAAAAAACAGCATTGTATAGTATGGCAAATAAACGACATAATATAGTAAGGCAAAAAAGTTGAAAAAACGACATAGTATAGTATGGCAAAAAAGTTTCAAATAACGACGTAGTATAGAGTGGCTAAAAAACAATATATTATAGTATGATAAAAAAGTAAAAAAAACGGCATAGTATAGTATGGCAAATAAATGACAGTATAGTATGGCAAAAAATTTGAAAAAATGACATAGTATAGTATGGCAAACAAGTTGAAAAAACGGCATAGTATAGTATGGCAAATAAATGACAGTATAGTATGGTAAAAAATGGCAAAAAAACAATGTAGTATATTAAGGCATAAAAGGTCATAACAACGTCATAGGATGGCAAGGAATCAAACAACATAGTGTAATAAGTCATAAAAATACAAAAAAAAACGTCATAGTATAGTAAGTCATAAAAATGCCAAAAAACGTGATAGTATATTAAGGCATAAAAGGTCATAACAACGTCATAAGATGGCAAGGAATCAAACAACATAGTGTAAGAAGTCATAAAAGTACAAAAAAAAAGTCATAGTATAGTAAGTCATAAAAATGCCAAAAAATGTCATAGTATAGTATGGCAAAAAATGTTGAAAAAACAACATAGTATATTAAGGCAAAAAAGTTCATAACAATGTCATACTATGGCAAGGAATCAAACAACATGGTATAATAAGACATAAAAATGCCAAAAAACATCACAGTACAGTAAGTCATAAAAATGCCAATAAACGCCATAGTATAGTATGGCAAAAAATGTCGAAAAAACAATGTATTATATTAAGGCATAAATGGTCATAACAATGTCATAGGATGGCAAGGAATCAAACAACATGGTATAATGAGTCATAAAAATGACAAAAAACGTCATAGTATAGTAAGTCATGTAAATACCAAAAATTGTCATAGTATTGTATGGCAAAAAATGTCAAAAAAACTGTGTAGTATATTATGGCATAAAAGGTCATAACAACGTCATAGGATGGCAAGGAATCAAACAACATGGTATAATAATTCATAAAAATGCCAAAAAATAACATAGTATAGTATGGCAAAAAATGTTGAAAAAACGTCATAGTATAGTATGGCAAAAAATGTCGAAAAAACAACATAGTATATTAAGGTATAAAAGGTCATAACGCCGTCCTAGGATGGCAAGGAATCAAACAACATGGTATAATAAGTCATAAAAATACCAAAAAAACATCATAGTATAGTATGGCAAAAAATGTCGAAAAAACAGTGTAGTATATTAAGGCATAAAAGGTCATAACAACGTCATAGGATGGCAAGGAATCAAACAACATGGTATAATAAGTCATAAAAATGCCAAAAAACATCACAGTATAGTAAGTCATAAAAATGCCAAAGAACGTCATAGTATAGTATGGCAAAAAATGTCGAAAAGACAACATAGTATATTAAGGCATAAAAGGTCATAACAACGTCATAGGATGGCAAGGAATCAAACAACATGGTATAATAAGTCATAAAAATTCCAAAAAACATCATAGTATAGTATGGCAAAAAATGTCCAAAAAACGTCATAGTATAGTATGGCAAAAAATGGCAAAAAAAACAATGTAGTATATTAAGGCATAAATGGTCATAACAACATCATAGGATGGCAAAGAATCAAACAACATAGTATAATAAGTCATAAAATTACCAAAAAAAAATCATAGTATAGTATGGCAAAAAATAGCAAAAAAACAATGTAGTATATTAAGGCATAAAAGGTCATAACAACGTCATAGGATGGCAAGGAATCAAACAACATGGTATAATAAGTCATAAAAATGCCAAAAAACATCACAGTACAGTAAGTCATAAAAATGCCAAAAAACGTCATAGTATAGTATGGCATAAAATGGCAAAAAATGTCGAAAAAACAGTGTAGTATTTTAAGGCATAAAAGGTCATAACAACGTCATAGGATGGCAAGGAATCAAACAACATGGTATAATAAGTCATAAAAATGACAAAAAACGTCATAGTATACTAAGTGATGTAAATACCAAAAAAACCTTATAGTATGGGGCGTCGTGTAGTGTAGTGGTCTAAGCAGGCGCCCCATGTGTAGA
>NW_019524942.1:44063-45437 GCF_002814215.2 Seriola lalandi dorsalis
GATGGCAAGGAATCAAACAACATGGTATAATAATTCATAAAAATGCCAAAAAACGTCATAGTATAGTATGGCAAAAAATGTGAAAAAACAACATAGTATAGTAAGGCAAATAAACGTCATAGTATAGTATGGCAAAAAATGTCGAAAAAACAACATAATATATTAAGGCATAAAAGGTCATAACACCGTCATAGGATGGCAAGGAATCAAATAACATCGTATAATAATTCATAAAAATGCCAAAAAACGTCATAGTATAGTATGGCAAAATATGTCGAAAAAACAACATAGTATATTAAGGTATAAAAGGTCATAACACCATCCTAGGATGGCAAGGAATCAAACAACATGGTATAATAAGTCATAAAAATGCCAAAAAACATCATAGTATAGTATGGCAAAAAATGGCAAAAAAACAATGTAGTATATTAAGGCATAACTGGTCATAACAACATCATAGGATGGCAAGGAATCAAACAACATGGTATAATAAGTCATAAAAATGCCAAAAAACATCATAGTATAGTAAGTCATAAAAATGCCAAAAAACGTCATAGTATAGTATGGCAAAAAATGCCAAAAAAACAATGTAGTATATTAAGGCATAAAAGGTCATAACAACATCATAGGATGGCAAGGAATCAAACAACATGGTATAATAATTCATAAAAATGCCAAAAAATGTCATAGTATGGTATGGCAAAAAATGTCGAAAAAACGTCATAGTATAGTATGGCAAAAAATGTCGAAAAAACAACATAGTATATTAAGGCATAAAAGGTCATAACACCGTCATAGGATGGCAAGGAATCAAACAACATGGTATAATAAGTCATAAAAATGCCAAAAAACATCACAGTATAATAAGTCATAAAAATGCCAAAAAACGTCATAGTATAGTATGGCAAAAAATGTCTAAAAAACAGTGTAGTATATTAAGGCATAAAAGGTCATAACAACATCATAGGATGGCAAGGAATCAAACAACATGGTATAATGAGTCATAAAAATGACAAAAAACATCACAGTATAGTAAGTCATAGAAAATTTCAAAAAACGTCATAGTATAGTATGGCAAAAAATGCCAAAAAATGGCAAAAAAACAATGTAGTATATTAAGGCATAACTGGTCATAACAACATCATAGGATGGCAAGGAATCAAACAACATGGTATAATAAGTCATAAAAATTCCAAAAAACTTCATAGTATAGTGCGTCATAAAAATGCCAAAAAACGTCATAGTATAGTAAGTCATAAAATTGCCAAAAAACGTCATAGTATAGAAAGTCATGTAAATATCAAAAAAACGTCATAGTATAGTAAGTCATAAAAATGCCAAAAAACGTCATAGTATAGTATGGCAAAAAATGTC
>NW_019524942.1:45457-46656 GCF_002814215.2 Seriola lalandi dorsalis
AACAACATGGTATAATAAGTCATAAAAATGCCAAAAAACATCATAGTATAGTATGGCAAAAAATGGCAAAAAAACAATGTACTATATTAAGGCATAAAAGGTCATAACAACGTCATAGGATGGCAACGAATCAAACAACATGGTATAATAAGTCATAAAAATGACAAAAAACGTCATAGTATAGAAAGTCATGTAAATACCAAAAAAACGTCATAGTATAGTAAGTCATAAAAATGCCAAAAAACGTCATAGTATAGTATGGCAAAAAATGTCGAAAAAACAATGTATTATATTAAGGCATAAATGGTCATAACAATGTCATAGGATGGCAAGGAATCAAACAACATGGTATAATGAGTCATAAAAATGACAAAAAACGTCATAGTATAGTAAGTCATGTAAATACCAAAAATTGTCATAGTATTGTATGGCAAAAAATGTCAAAAAAACTGTGTAGTATATTATGGCATAAAAGGTCATAACAATGTCATAGGATGGCAAGGAATCAAACAACATGGTATAATAAGTCATAAAAATTCCAAAAAACTTCATAGTATAGTGCGTCATAAAAATGCCAAAAAACGTCATAGTATAGTAAGTCATAAAATTGCCAAAAAACGTCATAGTATAGAAAGTCATGTAAATATCAAAAAAACGTCATAGTATAGTAAGTCATAAAAATGCCAAAAAACGTCATAGTATAGTATGGCAAAAAATGTCGAAAAAACAATGTATTATATTAAGGCATAAATGGTCATAACAATGTCACAGGATGGCAAGGAATCAAACAACATGGTATAATAAGTCATAAAATGTTAAAAAAACAGTGTAGTATATTATGGCATAAAAGGTCATAACAACGTCATAGGATGGCAAGGAATCAAACAACATGGTATAATAATTCATAAAAATGCCAAAAAATGTCATAGTATAGTATGGCAAAAAGTGTCGAAAAAACAACATAGTATATTAAGGTATAAATGGTCATAACACCGTTCTAGGATGGCAAGGAATCAAACAACATGGTATAATAAGTCATAAAAATGCCAAAAAACGTCATAGTATAGTAAGTCATGTAAATACCAAAAAAACGTCATAGTATAGTATGGCAAAAAATGTCGAAAAAACAACATAGTATATTAAGGCATAAAAGGTCATAACAACGTCATAGGATGGCAAGGAATCAAACAACATGGTAT
>NW_019524942.1:47726-80618 GCF_002814215.2 Seriola lalandi dorsalis
AAAAAAGTTGAAAAAATGACATAGTATAGTATGCCAAAAAAGTTGAAAAAATGACATAGTATAGTATGCCAAAAAAGTTGAAAAAATGACATAGTATAGTATGCCAAAAAAGTTGAAACAAAACGACATAGTATAGTATGGCAAAACAGTTTCAAATAACGACATTGTATAGAGTGGCAAAAAAGTTGAAAAAACGACAGTATAGTATGGTAAAAAATTTGAAAAAACGACAAAGTATAGTATGGAAAAACTTTTCAAAAAATGTAGTAAGATATAAAGTCATAAAAACATCATGGTATAGTAATGCCTAAATTGTAATAGTATAGTAGGGCCTAAGAAGTGAAAAAAAAGAAAAACGACATAGATAGTATAGCAAAATAGTGGAAAAAAATGACAAAGTATAGTATGGCAAAAAAGTTTTTAAAGAACAACATAGTATACTATGGCAAAAAAGTGAAAGAAACCAACAGTATAGTATGGCAAAAAAAAGTGAACAAAATGACATAGTATAGTATGGCAAAAAGAGTGAAAAAAAACGACATAGTATAGTATGGCAAAAAAAGTGAAAGAAGATGACAAAGTATAGTATGGCAAAAGGTTTTAAAAAACGACATAGTATAGTATGGCAAAAAAGTGAAAAAACACATCATAGTATAGTAAGGCATATAGTTATAAAAACATCCGAATATAGTAAAATTGTAATAGTATAGTGAGGCCTAAGAAATGAAAAAAACGACATATAGTATGGCAAAAAAGTGAAAAAAAAAGACACAGTATAAGTATAGCGTAAAAAGTCATAAATACATCATAGTATAGTAAAGCCTAAATTGTAATAGTATAGTGAAGCCTAAGAAGTAAAAAAATAAAAGGACATAGAATAGTATGGAAAAAAATTTTAAAAAACGACATAGGCAAAAAAGTGAAAAAACATCATAGTATAGTAAGGCATAAAGTCATAAAAACATTATTTTATAGTAAGGCCTAAATTGTAATGGTATAGTAAGGCTGAAGAAGTTTAAAAAAAAAACAACATACTATACCATAGCATATAAAAGCGAAAAAAGTCTAGAAAGCCATAAAAAGTTGTTGTCATAGTATAGTAAGTTCTATTAAGGCATAAAATGTCATAATATAATAAGGCATAAAAACGTACAGTAAGGCATAAAATTGTTTATTGTTTATCTGGATCCCTATTAGCTTCCTCTGCAGTGGTTGCTAATCTACCTGGGGTCCACATAAAATCAGATATAAACCTACAGCATATAAACCTACAACAATCCAACAAAAAAGTATTGATTGATCTCCTCTCAGTCTAAACAAAGTGACATAATTGAAAATGAAATACTCACCATAACAACTTCAACAATAAATGTACAAAATTTAAACAAAAATCTAATGCTGCAGATTAAAACAAACAAACATCCTGCAGGTGGTATAATAGGCATCATCATTTATTTTTTTAATTTATTTATTATTTTTGTGTCTTCTTACTCTGTAAAGTGGCCTTGAGTACATTGAAAGAGGTTATAAAAATCTAAGTTATTATTATTACAGGGTGATCTCTTCCATCAGTTTCTCTTTGAGTGATTTAGGTTTTCTTCTGATTTGTTTTCTTTCTGTTGGTAGTGAATTCCACTGACCGGAGGCTCTGTAAATGAGATTTTAAGTTGATTTGATTTTTGCATTTTGCATGCTGAGTCTAGTTTGGTGATTGTGTTTGACTTGTCTGTATTAACTGTTCTGTAAAAAAAAATGGTTTTCTATCTACAACAGAATTATGGATAAATGTAAGAAGGCTGGATGTTAATTAGTTTGAAACGAGAAGTTGAGAGATAGTCTTGCAACCCTATTATGTGTGAGCTGGAGTTTTTGATAACTTTTTTTGCTGTGCTTGACCAAACAACCCTGCAGTACCCTAGACGTGAGAGAACAAGTGCCTGTGTCAGCTGATTCCTAATGTATGGTGTTACATAAAGGGAGCATTTATGCATCATACTGATACTCGTCCCCATTTTTGCAATAATTGCATTAATACGGTCTAACCACTTTAAGCGTTCATCAATTATGACACCAAGTAATTTAATTTTCCTAACTTGCTGCATTGGTGTCCCCTCTATGGATGTTTTGAGTTCACTTCATTGCTTAATGCTTCATTTGGTTCATCAGTAGTAGACACAGCACAAAACACGTTTGCATCATCTGCATACATTGCTATTTTTGCCTGGTATATGGCAAGTCAGTGGTGAAGATAGAAAATAAGAGTGGGCCCACGTAGCTGCCTTGTGGGACTCCCCAGCATACATCTTTGTTTTCTGAAAAGCTTCCATTAAAATATACCCTTTGTTTTCTCCCAGACAGAAAGCTCTCCATCCAACGGATAGGGGTTGGTAAGAAACCATAGTCCTTTCATTTGATTATTTGCAGTTCATGGTCTATAACATCGAAAGTAGCACTTAAAAATCAAGCATCACAGATCCAACCAGTTTTTATTGTCCATTTCCTTCAACCAGTTATCCGTCATGTAAACTAAAGCAGAGTTGGTTGAGTGACCTCTATGCATGTTGGGATTTTGGTATGACTTCATTAATAAAAGAAAAATTATAATGATGCTGAATTTGATTGAAAACTATCTTGTCTAATATTTTACTTAGAACTGTTAGTAGGCTAATAGTCCTGCTATTTGCCCCAGAAAAATGGAGCCTTTTGTCTTTTGGCAAAGGTATGACTTTGGATTCTTTCCATAGTACAGAGCACACAGAACTGATCAAACATCTGTAAATATGACATATAGGTACAGAAAAAATATGTCATACGTGGCATAAAATGTCATAGTATAGTAAAGCATAAAAACATAATGGAGCAAACCAAAAATGCAGGTAAGGAGTAAAAAAAAAAAAGGTATCAACTTTTAACCATCAAGTAGATAAAAATTTGACTTATTTATCTGGAATTCACTCCTATTGATGAATTCATTTAATGTTAGTCTGGACATGAGCCCCAGAGACAGTTCAGAGAAGCATTTATATTCAACTTAAATGACCTCAGCCAGTTCCTGAGGGGTATCACACAGAAGACTTGATCATTTATCTTGTTTTCAGAAAGGAACTTGATTGTAGTTGGCATCAATGGAAAGCATGCGTCTTGAGTGACATCTAGTGGCAGCTGAAAGGAACTGAGACATCTGGACATGCATGTGCAACTAAGTAACTAATCTGCCAATTATTTCCTCAATTTCTCCAGGTAATCTATTAATCTTAAAAAATAAATGAACAACATAATAAAGACGTTCCATCACTATTTCCCAGAGCCCAAACTGATGTCTTCAAATTGTTCATCTGATCAACAATAGCGATATTTCATCTATTTTCATTTATGACAAGAAAAGCAGCAAATTCTCACATTTGAGAAGCTCAAACCAGAAACAGTTACTGGTAGTTCAATGTATTTTGGGATTTATCTAAAAATTTTACCACCTGCTGGGAAACAAATCTAGCTTTAGATCACCAGACTAGTATTACAGTCAATACAGCTCTTAGCAGTTCAGTCAGAACTAAAAAACAGTCCATTAGACTGACATTTGCACTAAAACAGAAACAGAATATTATCCAAAATAAGAAACTTTATTGATGCAGTAACAGGACACGTTTGTGAAATTCTTCATACACATTTTCATTAGGAATATTTTAAAGTAAGTAAATATAGCAGCATCTTTACATTTACATAAACACATAGAAAACCATCCTCAGAGTTATTCTGTTCAAGTAAATGAGGAACTGAAAATTAATGACATTACATCACATTACAGGGTGAGTGAGCTTGAGTTTACATCCATTTTTGAGACAGAAAATATGTGAATGAGTGAAACAAAGTGTTCACGTGACTGTTTATGACAGTGCTCCTTGTGTACAGTACAGCTGATAAACTGTTCTGCTCAGAGCTGGGCCCAGGTTTCTGAAAAACAAAAGAAAAGAAAACATTAACTATTTGCATTTACTCCTGTTACTGTTACCATGTAGCTCATGTAGTTATTTTATCTTATTTGGCACGTTTTGTTGGATGTAGACAGAGTTTCATAAGGTGCAAAAGATCCTTTAACTGAAGCTAACATGAAAATGATCAACAAGGTTTAAACTGGACTGGCTGTCACTGGCGCAGGGGCATAAAAAAACACATGCAAATAGACAAAAAGACAAAACACAAACACGCTGCAAGTAGCACAGACGACATAGGAAGTGTTTCCATGCGACACTAAAAAATGATGATAATATACGTGTTATAATACATGTATTATAATGCATCCCTGCATACCTGTTGTTCAATGCTTGGTGACTTTTGAAGTCAGGCGCATTGAACAAGGGCGTTTGTGTATTTGGTCGTGTTGTGTGGATTTGCAGCTCATTTGTTGTCAAGTTTGTTTGTGTTTTGCCTATTTACATGTTTTCTTAAGTTGCAATGCTTTGACTTCTCAGGGCCACTGTAGACGAGTCTGTTCATAACATAAAGGTGTATTTTGTGATTTAACTTTTCAGTGAAGTGATATTGTGTCTTTCTTTTGACCTTTTAACAAGAACTGCTACATGAACATCTGGACCAGAAAACTACGACTCAAACGGCTGTAAACTCCACAAACCTTTTCAGCTTCCCGTATCGGATGGAAGAGAGGAGTTTCTCTTTCTCTGCTTCGCTTGCACACTTTTCGTAGGCGGCCAGAAGACTGAGATGGAGAGATAAGAGAGACAAGAGAGACAGAAAGATGAAAAAATAAAATAATCTCTTACAGCAGTTTGAGGCCATGGTGCTCATTCATTTTATTCTTTTCTTAACAGTGTGTTGAACAGATGTTTTTTTTTACCCTTGGGCGTTTATTTTCTTGTCCAAGTTCTACTGAAGTAACACAATCTCTTGTTTATGGGAAGTATGAGGGATATAAAACACAATCTGCATTTCAGAGTTTGGGGATTTTGTAGCTGTGAGTCATGTTTGGTGCTACATTCTCAGTTCTGCCGTTTCTACATCATCCGTCAAAATGTGAGTTTCTGAAGATGCTGCAAGCTCTTTTTCTATTTCATCTAAATAAATCTGTTTAGCAGCATCACTTCCTGTGGCACCAGAGGAAAGAGTAAACACACCTGGTGAGTGAGTGAGTGAAATGTGTATAATATGTGAGTTACCTGTGTGGAGTGCTGTATTGCTCCAGTATGGCGGCTGCCTTGTCTCCAGACAAACCGCTGATCTGCATCAGCTGTCGGGCGAACACTTCTCTCACTGTCTGACACTAGAGGGCAAAACAGGGACACAGGGATTCAAACAGTCACAAGCACACCTGTAACAAAAGGCGACGCTGCATTTACACAAAATAAAAATGTTTAAAAAAGGTCACAAAGTCACTTTATTCAACAAAAAAAAAAAAAAGAAGTTAAGTTTAAAGTGGGGGTTAAAACAGGTGAATGGAAATGTACTCAGTGAGGGTTTATACACACACACCTTGTTTTTGACTGCACCATAGTTGAACTCTGCAAAAGAAATGAGAGCGCAGGAGGGGATCCCTCTCTCCTCTTCATCACTCTCTTCATCACCCTGCAGCTGTCTGGAGCGACAGATCAGCGAACGGTTCTGAGAGAAAGTGTGAAGCACAGGTCACAGTTAAGGAGGAGGTGAGTCGGGATCTGGGAGCTGTTTCACAAAGCAGCATTTTAACAGTTAAAGATTCATGAGCTCTAGACAAATATATTCCTCTGAACCACAGAGCTGCATTATTGTCCAAAAAAAATAGGGTGACATGTTCCCTCATCACCATGAACACACACACACACACACACACACACACACACTGTAGTTTATTTTGATTAAATCTCATACACACTGTCCTGCTGCTGTAAAATACTCACTAGAGCACAAAATGTGGACTACTCCGCAGCAGAAAATAGTCCCCAACAAAAACATTTTTTCTGTTATTCAGCCTTTTCTAAAAAAGAGATTATTATAGATTATTGTCTTCAGTTGGCTCGTGGTTGAATGCCACATTTACGGTAGGCATGGCAACAACAGCAGCTCATCTTTTAAGACAGGACAAATTACTAACTCTTTCTAGAGACATGAAGCTTGTGTGTGTGTGTATGTGTGTGTGTGTGTGTGTCAGTCACCTGGTACAGTTTAGTCAGGTATCGAGTTATGACAGTGAGGTAGGCGGCAGATTCCCTCACATCCTGGACCCTCTTCACAAAGAAGCCGTCAACCACCTGTCACACACACACACACAAAAAATTTATTGCACAAAATACATCCACAAACCATCAACAGTCCCTTTTTTAATGAGGGTGAAAAATATGAAATACATAAAACCTATGATAATTTATAATCACAAATTATTATTTCTTGCACATTTCCCAACATATTTATGTGTCTATTCCAGTTGTTGTCAATATCAATACATTTTACAATCATTTTTTCTGAGAATCGTTTTATCGATAAAATTGTCGGGTATAATTTCCCAAAGATCACGGTGATGTTTTAAAGTGTCGTTTCGTTCAATGAACTCTCCAAAATCCAAATAAATTCAGTTTACCATCATGTGACAAAGAAAAAAAAGCTGCTTATTCACTTATTAAAATAGCTGCAGATTCATTTTGCTGCTGATTGATTAACTGAGTAATGGCTGCAGCTCTAATTCTAATATCCGTTTATTGTTCAATACTGTCCCGTGTATCGATCAGGCTCTAGTCCAGTCCACAGTAAACTGACACGTCAGTGCAGGACTGTGTGTGCGCACCTGTGTGTTGACGATGGCCTGCTGCAGAGTGGCTTCAGGTAAACTCAGGTGGGAGGCGGCCGTCCCACACTCCTCTACCAGGTAGACGGGCCGACGAAGACCACACCTCTTCAATCGAAACTGATGGAGGGAAGAGTGGGAGAGAGGAAGAGTTCAAAAAGTACAAAAGCAAACGTTTCCTGGTAACAGCGCCTTAAATCTGGGGCTGAAATCTATTATTTTCATTGTCAATTTATCTGCAGATTATTTTCTTGATAAATATATGAGCTGTTTGAGCCATTAACTGTCCAGAAAATAAATATCACAGTTTCCCAGAGGTGTTGGTGACATCTTCAAATCTTATATTTTGTCTGAACAACAGGAAGAAGCAGGTATTTGATATTTTTTGCTGTGATTTTTTTTGTCCATTTCATCACCATTAGATTTTGGGGTTCATTGACTGTTGGTTGGAAAAAAGAAGCACATGCTACTTGTAACTTATAATTTTTCATTATTGTTTTATGCTCCGATAGAGAAAAACACACCGACCTTCTGTTCCCTGAAGCGTCCATCGATGATGCTGCCACACAGGTCGTCCATCCTCTTCCTCTCGATGATGTAATCGAGGACCAGCTCCCTGCCCGCGGGGGCTCGCAGCTGACCTGCGGAGTGAGATTATAATCCGTCTGTTCACTCGCTTTCCCCTCTGGTTTTTGCCTCCCCGTGTGTGCGCGTCTGCGTTACCTGGAACAGGTGCCACCTTTTCCCGAGCCACCCACAGGAAGTCTCCGACATTTAGTTTCCTGACATCGAAGTGCACTCCGTTTCTCTGGAGCTCTTTGACCAGCTCCTGCTTACGGTGGTGGCTGCCGCTGCACGACAAGCGAATCAACACGTCATGAAATGTGTACGCGCACTGACAGAAACCTTCAGGACGAGGACACAGGCAGCTCTCTTACCCAGTGGTCTCGATGAAGTCAACACACAGTATAATTTCATAGGTTCCAGGGAGAAGACATCCTCCATTCGCCTTTCTGCTTGTCGCCTGTGAATCCAAACCCACCACATCCACCTCCCTCCCTGGCTGGGAGACGCAGGTCGGCCTCTCTGTGGATCTGTGGAGAAGGAATGATTTGTTTTGTTGTTTTTTTTCTGGCAGGAAAACAAACACGACATGAAGACTCCATCTATTTAGTGTCCACTCACTGGATTCTCTCCTCCTCCTCCTTTTCTTCTTCTTCTTCATCATCGCTGCCAGTAAGATCCACAACCCCAGGACCGCCCTCCTCGTCCTCCTCCACCTCCTCCCCTTCGCTCACTGGCTTGTCTTTAGTCCCTTGCTCTGCCGACTCCAGCCGCTCAGCCAAAGACAGACCCTCTTCAGTCAGAGAATACCTGAGAGACAGAGCAGTTATGATTTCAGTCCTGGTTGATTTGGTGATCACTGCCATCATGTCTTGTCGTTATTTATTTACTTCCTGATTAAATAAAAGTATAAATTGGTGGTGTAAGCAAGTGTCGCAGCAGTGGTGGTATCGGTTCACAGTGCAGCCAAACAAACTCATTGTTTTAATGATGTTTTGATTTGAAGGTGCATTTTTGATGAACAACCGCAGTCAGTTACTGTTACACAATAAAAGCAACCCTGTGTTTCACAAGTTAGATGCTTTTAATATGAAGCAGTAGCAGTAAAACACCCTGCAAAATCTTATATATGTTGTATAACCCAAATTAGGTGAATCACTCCGTTGGTTTCTGCTGGCGAACAAGCAGGTTTTTATCTCAATATAAACAAAAACAAATGCGTGCACTTCCTGTGTACCTGGCAGGATTGTGCGTCTTGATCACCAGGTTCCTCTGGATCAGAGTGCTGACTGAAGACCAGGCCGTGTACTTACTGCCCAGATCTGGCTACAGCCAGACAGAGAAGATGAAGACGGGAAACAGAGAGAAGATAAATACCAGGAATTAACATGAGCAAACTGGTCGGTCGGGTTTGTCGTGTTGTAAAAAAATATTTTACTTACCACACTAAAAGATTTGTCACAGAGAAGCTGAGCTTCATCTTGTAGTTCCAGCTTAAACATGTAACCTTTACTACCCGGGATCTGCAGAGAAAGATGATGATGATGATGATGGTGATGATGATGATGATGGTGTAATACTACTAATATTTTTACTAAGCCTGATGTGCAGAGGTGATACCTGTGACTGTCTGTAAAGGGTGAGCAGTACAGCATAACCCCCAGACCTCTTCTGAGGCATGTACTCCCTCTTCTTCTTCCTCCCTCCTCCTCCTCCTCCTTTGTCCTTCCCTCGATCCCCTGCAGCATTCTTCTACAAAGAATGATGGATCACAGAGGAATAGATCAATCACAGCTCAGTGAAGAAACCCACACTGATCACATCCATTTCACTTCATCACTTCTTACTGGATGAAACGAAAGAAAATGAAAATTCAACATTTCCTCGTCATAAAAGCTTTTATATTTAACACATTTACTCTTGGATTAGTAACCGATTCTTTAAAAATCACCCTCAGCCATATTTGGAATTGAATGTTACAAAACCTGTTTTGCATTTTTCATAAACTATCACAGGAGTGGAGGAACAAACAACCACACAGTCAGATTTATAGCTGTCCTCCTTCACTTAAAAACAATTCATTAACACAATTGTCTGACTATTATTTGACTGTTTTTACTGAAGTAAATAAACAGTAAATGTCTCTGCCAGCTTGGTCATCACATCCAGAAAGTTTATACTCTTATGAAGACCTGTCAGATTTCTTAATTGTCATGAACAAGCAACATAACTAATAAAAGGTTTGTTATTAAATCCTCTACTCAAAAAAACATATTGTTTGGTTCGACTCACAGCTTCTGAGGAATTGAATTATCCCTGTGAATTTTTCTGTGTAGAAACTCTATGATGTGTGTGTTGGTGTGTCTTTACACGGCCCGCACTCCTTTTATTACCTGTCTGGATGGAGCCAGGCTGTTGTTGTCTGGTCTGCCAGGAGGGGGCGCTCCTTTAGGGAGCGAGTGAATAGGAGCGTCTGGACCTGGAGCAGAGGTGAAGAGGAGAAGAGAAGAAAAAAAGTGGAGACAGAGGAAATAAAGAAGCTAATAACAGAAAGTCTTATAATGTAAAATAAAATAAACTTCCCTCCATCCACCTCCTTCTTGACGGCTCATTCTGTGGTTTATGTAGTTTGATAATTATATTTCTATCTCTTCCTTCTACTTTCCCTCCTGTCTGAACATACTCATAGATTAATAAGGAACACCAAAGCACATACCATCTTTTTCAAAACATTGTTGTTTCCTTCTTTATTCTTTTAAAATATATAGTTTTACTTACATGGTAATAAAATTACAACATCCTCGGCACCTGGAAATATCACTTAATGCAAACATCAATTACTCCATCCATCCATTCATCCGTTTCTCACCCTTTTCTCTGAGGTGTCGTTGCAGTTTTTCATCCAGAATCTTACAGATCCCGTCTCCAAAGTTTTGGAGGATCTTTGCCTCTTTGGCGTTTTGTAGCGGTAGTGGATACTTGTTCAAAGAGCTGATGGCCTGATGAATGACAGAAACACAGACGCACAAATTATTTTCAAGACATTTTGAATATATTTTGTGAATGATTGAGTCATTTCTGTGCAGGAAGTTTCTAGACTTTCCAAACATATTAACCTTTAGCCGTCTGATGTGATCTGATATGAACATAAATATGTGGATGTCTGAACATTACACCCATATGTGACTGTTGATGTGAGCATCTCAATCCAAAACCATGAGCACTGGCAAAGCTTTCCACCAGATTTTAAAACCTAGCTGCATCGATTTGATCCAGTGCAGCCGCAATGATGATGTTGGATGATAATGTCTGGCTCATAGTCTGTGATTGAGTTTATCTCAACGATGTAGGTTGGGTTTGGGGATTCGTGCGCTCTGTCAGTCCGTTTTTTAGCAGCCGGGGGTGGAACCTGATGTGGTTTTCTGCTGTTGTGGCCCATCTGCCTCAAGGTTGAATGACACGTTTCTGCTGTCTGTCCAAGTGTCTCTCTCTGCAGATCTGTCACTCACTGGATGTTTATTGGGGTTTTTTTTTTTTTTTGCACCATTCTGAGTGAACTCTATTGTGAGTGTGAATCCCAGGAGATCAGCAGTTTCAGAAACACTCAAACCAGCTGGTCTGACACCAACAATCATACCACGGTCTAAAGCCACTGTCACATTATTTCCCCTCCATTCTGATGTTTGATGTGAACATTAACTGAAGTTCATGAACTGTGTCTGCAGGATTTTATACATTGCACTGTTGCCATGCGGACTATTGAATGATTGTAAGAATAAGCAGGTGTGCAGGTGTTCATCTGTTGCATTAAGATTTCACCTTTTGAGACAAATAAACTAAAAACAAAGAAAGTCCACATGGGGTGTCCACATACTTTTGGCCATGTAGTGTTTCTTTTCTTTTTACTTTAGCTTTTCAGATGTAATGAGGATCAGAGCTGCTTCCTGCTCAGTAAGAAGTTAGGGTTATGAAGTGAGCAGATCGTCCTCCTCACCTTTTGATAGGTGTACTGGATCTTCAGCCCCTTCTCTTTCGCCTCGTCCCGGAGCTCGGTGAGCCACTTGAGGAACAGCGGGTTCGGGCAGGAGGGCAGGGCGCGTTTCCGACCCAACCGGACCGGCTCCGAAGCTGGCATCCCTTTGGGTCTGACAGGAGACGGACGACGGGATAAACCCCAGCTGCCGCACTACGACACGTTAAACTACATTTAGCCGAGTTGGTGCAAACAACACAAACATGTCCTGCGACTTTAGCTAACTAACGCTAGCGTTAGCTGACAACAACTAGCCATTTACCCGGTGTGAGGGTTTTCACCAACAAGACATAAAGTTTAAAAGTAGACAACAACATGTTGTAGAAGGTTTAAGCAAAGAAAAGAGTAGAAGAAGTCGTGTTTGTGCCTGGAAGTTGGGCTCACCTATTAGTTGAGAAGCTGCAGCTGCTGCTGGCGCCTTGTATTCAAACACACTGCGCATGTCCTTTTTGACACCGGTCACATGACCGGAAGTAGAACGTGACAAAAATGAGCTACAAAAAGGTAAATATAAGGTGAGCAAACGCTTAAATTATTAAATAAATGAATAGAAAGATACGAAAAATGTTATGAGTATAAAAAAATAATAATAATGAAGACTGAATAAAGGAATTAATAAATACTGTATTATATTAAAGTATTTCTAAATTTTATTTTAAAATCTTATTTGCAAAAGTAACCAAACAATAAAACACATAAATAGAAATGCAACTAACAATTATTGTCATTATAAATTGAATTGAATTGAATTAAATTCCTTATTTTATCTATTCAGTCATTCAATTTACTTTAATGTAAATCCTGGAAAAGCAGCAAACCCTTACATTTGTGAGTCTTTAGCCACGAAATGTTTGGCATTTTTTGCTTGAAAAGAAAGGGAATTTAATGATTAATGAATCATCAAAATAGCTGTAGAAAAATGTTCTGTGAATCAATCAATCAACTAATTATTGATGGACTCTAGCATTAATTGTAATGAATTATATATAAATAAAAGCTTTAAAAACATTTGCAGTTATTTTGTTAGTATTATTTTGTAATTTACTGCAAGTAGGCTGATAGTAGTAGCAGAAGTCGTATTAAGGGCCTTGCTCAACAGCACCACAACAGTGTAGATAAGGGTTGGTAAGTGCTGCTTTTTTCACTTTTCCCACCCAAAACCCAAACTGCCTTTTAACACCGACTAAAAAGAAATAAATAAAATGTTAAAAATGAATAAATGAATTAAAAATACAACATACACAACTCTTCTGCCATAACAAATATGATGTTATACACAAGATGGATTTTGTGAATAAGCGAATGACTTTCACCTCTCTTCAATGGGCGTCAGCTGACTTTAAAGACCGTTATGTGGTTGTCACCTGAATCCGCCTCCATGTATCCGCAGGCCGAAGGCTGTTTGCTGGAATCCTCCAACAAGACCCGACAGAGACCAGGAATCCAACCTCACCCTCCCAGCCACATCCTCTCCTTCTCTCTCTGTCTTTCAGCTCACACAGTCAAGAGCTTGGGGGGGGGGGGAGTCGAATAATTAGCGCATAACAGTCATCATTTGTGGACTCACACACTGGGTGAAGAGGCAGTGTAAAGCTTTATTAACTTACACTTTTATATTCAAATGAAACCAGGTTGTTTAATGTTGTGAAATGAGGCCAAAGGAAACACTTTTGTCATTCACACAGGAAACAGAAACCCACAAAAAGCAATTCTATACCACAAGCAACTGGACTTAAATATGATATGTCAAAACTCTACTAAGTAGTATTTATTATTTGGTAGCGTTTTCACCAACTTACTGACAAAAAGTAGTAGTAGTGTGACATATGGAAACACGTGGATTTACAGCTGTAATGCCAAGAATTCCTTTTGTGCCTTCAGCAACGTCTTCACACATCCTGCTGTAACTTGTAAATGTATTAAATTCTTTTTTTGATTATGTCCTTTATTACCTTTCATATATCACTTGCGGTGCTTTTTTCCTCGCAGGTCTCAACTGAATATTAGACCTCAAACGTTTTTTGTTTTTTTAATTATTTTACAAGAAAACATGAGAAACAGATTATATACTGTAATAGCTAAATCCAGTAAACGGATTCATATTACTGACTCATACTGTCAGGGTATGAATAGACGGTTATTTGTCAGACAAAGGAAATATGCGCACACACAAACAAACATATAGGTTTATGATCGTCCTCAACGGCTTCATTCTCGTATACTGTCGACCTTTATCACTGAAATAAAACAGGATTTTAATGACGGACAAGTTCCAGTTTGGTGATTTTAGAAATTCACCAACTGATTTGATCAATTTGGAATTTAACTGAACATAAAGTTTGTAAATCAAAGTCTCTTAATGCTTACTGAGACGCTGAGTTAGTTTGCATCTGTGCATTTTAACAAAACATAACAAGTAGAATTTTGGCAATCTGCATGACAGATTTACTGCTGCATGCACTTGTAAATGTAAAGATATACTGCACATGCAATTAGAGGGCAGGGCCTTTATGTTCTACAGCGGTACAGACTGCATTTTTTAAAAGTCAGACAAGTCTGACAAGTTTGTATGATTAAGTGAAATTTGAATGTTGGCCCATATGAGAATTGAACTTTAATATCTTTATTATTTTACCATCCAAAAACAAACATTGATATTTAGTTGCAGGGGTGTCCATTACAATGCATGAATGAAGGAATGTGTGTCTGTGTCTGTCTATATATATATATATATATATATATGTACAGTATATAATTAGCTGTAGTAAAGCATTTCACAACAGATTCATCCGTTATGAGGTTTTCACTATTTTAGCGTTTAAGTCGTCTTCTCATTGTCTGCCTGGTTGTGTATCTTGATGCATATTTAAATACATTTAAATATACACTCTGATCACTGTTTATATAAACACACGTCTACTTGTTGGTACGAATACAAATCTGAATGCATTTAAAATCGCTAAAAATTTGTATTTCTGCTAATATTTCTTTTTTGTAAATTATTTTATTTTTCTCTTCTCATGATTTCAATGTGACTAGACAATAATATTATTATTTACCAATATAACTGGTTATATTTGTTTTAAAATTTTGGTTAATGTTGTATAAATTCAGCCAGATGATTTGTCGGTTTTTTTTGTTGTTTGGATTAGAAAAGACAAGACTTGAGGGTTTTTCAAATGCTGCCAGTTAATTATATTTTCTGGAAAATCAGAAGCTTGGGGAAATGAACCGCAGCAGGTTGTTGGTATATTTTCCATAAATAAAAATTCATTATATTTTCACTTTTTGTAGGCACCATTTCTAAAAGCTTTCCCAGCCCATGAAAGAGACTCTGTTAAAGGATGAAGAATAAACATAATTCATAACAAAAAAGAAAATTCATTTTTTCAGTAATATATTATTCCCTTTAATATAACAGTTTTACTTTTTTTAGTAGATACAAAAATTCATCTTTTTGCTGTACAGACACACCCATAGGAAACATTCACAATGTAAAGAAACATATGTTGGTATTGTTAAATATGTACATTTTCTTATTCATGTAAATATATAAAGTCAAAGTACGACACAGCCGTGTGGTGCGTTAATCCTTTCAACATTAGTCATATACAAATGCCCAAATCCAGACACACATACCTTCATAGATATTTACACATATACAGTACATGTATCGTATCCCTTTACCTACATGTCCATTATTTAATGCATCCATCCATCCATTCATCCATCCATCCATCCATCCTTCATCCATCCTTCATCCATCCCCCTAAGCTTATGTTGATGATCTTTCAGGCTCTCCTCCTCTCTACTGCCCTGCAGATCCGGTGGTGTCATCGCTATCAGCTCCTTGGGGAGAACCTGGCATGGATCCTCCGACTGACTGTCCCTCTTTGCCGCCTCCTCCTCCTCCTCCCGCTCTCCGTGCAGCCTTCCCCTTCAACAGGGCGCTGTCGGGGTGAAGCGAGTGGAGGTGGATCGCCAGCTCGTCCTGAGCTCCCGCCGTGTGGCCGCACTCCTCGCAGACGTACAGCTTGTTGCGCCGCTCCTTGTAGGCGTACTTCACGTTGACGCTGTGGATCTTCTTCATGTGGGACTCCAGGGAGCAGCGCTGGGTGAAGGCCTTCTCGCACAGGCTGCACTTGTACGGACGGACCCCTGCGTGCAAATAAAAAATAAAATGTCACATGCTTTCTTGCATTTGTTTAAATCTGACAAATTGTGTTTAACGTGGAGGTGTGTGACTACCTGTATGTGTGCGCACGTGTCTCTTGAGGTCAAAGGTGTCGTTGAAGCCTTTGCCGCAGAAGGGGCACAGGTGTCTCTTGGTCTCGTTGTGACACTTGATGTGTCTGTTTAACATCCGCTGGTACTGGAATGTCTTCTGGCAAACCTACAGGCAGCATCAGTATGGTCAGGATGTTTCACTCTACCTTCACATTAGGAGCTTATTGCATAATTAAAACATTAAAAAGTTGCCATATTTGCAAAGACAATCTTTTGATTATATGAAACACTGTTTTGTTTATATTCAGGTTTGTCCACTAGTGATCTTCTTCAATGTTGCTACATGTTTTTGCAAGTCACTGCCTCGCCTTTCCCCACGTGATCGAGCTTTTGCATAAAACAGACAAAAACATGGATCTACTCTTGAAGACAAAGCTCCACAGAATTGTCAAAAGCTCCACAGGGTACCTTTAAATTGTGTCAAGAAAGATCCTGGACTAGTCAGCAATTTTCTATTTCAAATATACGTAAATACTTACGTAAATACAAATATGATATTTACACTCTTGGCAATGTTAACCAACATTTTGTTGAACATTCGACAGCAGACAATGGAGAGAGTTCAAGGTAAATGTCCTGATACTCCACCACACTGATTTAATAACAAAAACTTCAAAATAAAACTTCCTGATTTTCAGTTTAAAGCTTCAACAAAGACTTCTGTTCCAGTCTCTCCGTCGTACCTGACATATAAACGGCGCTGTAGCACCCGTCGACAAGCTTTGACCTTGACCTACTGATCTGGTCACCATGGGGACCGGCTCCAGGGGGGCAGGGGTTGTCGTCGTTGTCGTCAAGGCAATTGGCATCACGGCGGCGGGTGGGGTCAAGGATGGCAAGGCGGGAATGGGAGGAAGAGGGAGAGGGAGAGGGAGAGGAGAGGGACTGGGGGGTAACTCGCCTGTAGTCACCTGTGGTGGAGAGAGAGAATAAAAAACCTCAGTGATGTCATCTTCATTACGTTTTAATTGAGCTGTATTTGTTCATTTTCACACTGAGCTGCAGTTTGTAATTAAAGAACTTAAAAAATTATCTTTGTGAAATTTGAAAACATAAATGTGAAATTTGAAAACATAAGAAATCTGTTGCCTAATGATCGTTTCTAGAAGAAGTAACAAGCCAGATTTCTCTGTCTAGACATTCTATTTATTATCCACTAATACGAAAACGCTTTTTAAATGCTCGTCATCCAGACTTTACTCTGAGGGTCCCTGCTCGTTTCCTCACCTTGATTTTGGACCGGATGTACGTGGAGCCGCCCTGCGACCTCCTCCTGACCTCTGACTTCTCCTCCGGTGAAGCCGCGGGGCTCTGCGGTCGGCCCAGCACCGTGCTGGACGGCAGCTCGGCGTGGGTCCGCACGTCGGACACAGAGTGTTTGGTGAGGCAGAGCGGCGTGGACTCGGCGGGGCTGGCTTCAGCCTCCATCATCAGGACGGACGGAGGGAAGATGGACACTGGAGGGAAAGAGAGAGAGAGAGAAAGAGAAAGGAAGAGTCAGTGTCACATTTCAAATCTCTTCTTAAGAAACAGCTTTATTGTGAAAAATAACATGATTTTCTTCTCATCACAAGGGGATATTACCATTAAAGGGGAGATGAATATTATACAACAGTCGATTAATCAATTAGTAATTTGATAGAAACTTAATTGGCAACTACTTTGATAATAAATTAAGTCATTTCCCAGTTTAAACACCAAACATTTTGGACAAAACAAGACGTCAACTTGTGGTTTAGGAAATCATAACAGACATTTTTGACTATTTTCTGACATTTTATAGACAAAACAATTAAACAATAAATCAAAAAATTAACCTGTAACTGATTGTTTAATCATTCTGAGCTCATATATACAACCTCACCGGTTCATTTAGATGTCCAGAAGACCATTTTATTCACCTGATCCAAACAACATATGGTTTGTAAATATAACTACAGGCTGAGAAAGTCAATAAAGAGAGAGACAGAGAGAGAGAGAGAGAGAGAGAGAGAGAGAGAGAGAGAGAGAGAGAGAGAGAGAGAGAGAGCTAGAGCGAGAGCTAGAGCGAGAGCGAGAGAGAGCTTGTGCCATAGAATTTCACAATGAGGCTGCGCAGCTTCATATTTGCACAATCCCTCAATTAGCAAACACAGAGTTAAACATGTGTGTGTGTGTGTATGTGTGTGTGTATGGGTGTGGGTGTACACATGTTTGGCCTATTGTTTTGAGTGACTTATTTTTTGCACGCACGCATACACACACACACACACACACACACACACACACTACAGTTAGACTCGTCCAGCCAGACAGTCCTGCAGCACCAGCTCTGTACCTTCATCAAACAATCCACCTCCACAGTGGATACCTGTCTCTGTGTGTGTGTGTGTGTGTGTGTGTGTGTGTGTGTGTGTGCTTGTTGTGTTCATGAGCACACTATAACAAAACACTTTTGAAAGAGGCAGACAGACAGCAATATCAGTAATAGAAACCACTGAGCCTCCACCATACAGGTGTGTGTTTGTGTGTGTGTGTGTGTGTGTGTGTGTGCCTGTCTTTGTGCTCAGGTAAAACCCAGTAAAACCCAGAGGCAGGTGTGGTCCGGCTCAGAGAAGAAGACAACGAATCAGTTGACTCTGCAGGGCCTCAGTCAGATAAAATTCAAATGTGGATGCAAATGAAGCTCAGCATTGAGCTATAAAGATGAAACCGACACAACATCCGGTGTGTAAAGCAGCAGCGGAGGTAACGGTACGCTGTGACACAGTGACGCCTTTGCCTTTGTGCACAACAGCTGGTCCCTCATATGTGATAAAGAAACATCACTCATGGAGGCTTTGTTGGTCTCAGTCATGACCACACACTCACCTGGGCTCTATAGTGACCTTACAGCACTAAGACACACACAAGTCTCTCCAAATGCTTCCATTATAGATACTGTATAATAACAATAATATTAATAATAATAATAAAGTATGGGATGCTTAATTTCATTAACTGGGTTACTAGAGGTCAAGAAGAGAATCCCTCCCTTTACACACGGGTTTAAATCTTTCCTAATTGTTCCTGTGTGGTGATAGTTTCTGTGGCGACTGCTGCCGGCTGGACATTTAATCTCGTCTTGTATTGTTTGTTCACCTCTCCTTCCCCCCACACCAGGGAATGAGGTGTAGGTGTCTGTGTGTGTGTGTGTAGGTAGGGTAGGGTGAGGGGGTTCAAAATACCCCACCTTCAATAGAGAGAGAGAGATAGGGAGAGCAGGAGGGAGAGGGAGAGTTGTGTTGATCTAAACGCTTTTTAATATTTTCTCTCTGTCCATTTAACGTCGCTCAGCAGGTACAAAGAGTCAACAATCGGTAGATAAGTTTATCAAACACAGGGTGTGAGCCTGTTTGTGTGTTTGTGCATGTGTGTGTGTGTGTGTGTGTGTGTGTGTGTGTGTTTGCTAAAGGCGGACTGCAGTGTGCAGCAGTAGGCTTGTCTCAGAGGTCCGTTACATTTCCTTCCATCCAATAAACATTAACCTCGCAGCAGCCTCAGAGCAGAGACCCTTAGTGCAAGATGATGAACCCGCAGCAGCTCTAAAGCAAAACTAATCAGGTGTCACTGGTTTAAGTGTAACTTCACAAGACTCCAGGAAGTCACCGTCGCTGTAAAACAACTTGTCGTTTTCACACTTCAGTCTTTGTCTGGATTAAACAAACACGATACAACATGTTAGTTTTGAGCTCTTGAGGTGCTGGAAGGTTGGTTTTGTTACTTTTGGACACAGCCATGCTAGCAGTTTCCCTTTGTTTCCAGTCTTTGTGCTAAGCTAAGTTACCCGGCCGCTTGCTCCAGCATGAAAGTGTCATCGAATTAATGAATAAATTAATAAACAAACATGTTTTCCCCAAATGTCAAACATTTCCTTTAATTACCAAATTTCGGGGATCCTCATTAAAATGTCTGTTTATGTTACACATGAATAAAAATTGTCTTAAAAATTGTTTTCACATGATGATAGATTTTATACTGGTGTGTAGAGGAGGGATAAACCGGATTATAAACTAAACAGAAGCTGATTCGGGACTGATGACCCATCAGAAACAGGTCCTGGCACATGTTTGTGAATTAGGAGATAAAAATAAACTCATACAACTACGAACACAAACACACAGACAAAGAGGGAAAGAAAAAAACTGTCCAAAGTGATGGCATCTGGCGCCTCATAAAAGTATTCAACACGCCTGTTTCTGAGGATAATCATCATACCTCTCTCTCTCTCGGTGTGTGTGTGTGTGTGTGTGTGTGTGTGTGTGTGTGTGTGTGTGTGTGTGTGTGTGTGTGTGTGTCCTCCTGTCTCAAGTCAGGCAGGTACATCAAGTAACGGCACATACCAGAAACTTTAGCGGAGACCGTTGCTGGGTTTGGTGAGGAGTGTCAGCTATGCGTAATTACGCACGATCGCTCTGGTGTTTATTTTGGAGATACTGTACGGTCTTGCGGCAATTTGAACGTTTTGATGGAAAAAATATATAGTTTTTTGCAACTGATTCTCATTTTAGTTGCTGCGTAAAGTCAATACTGACTGAGAGTCAGAGTTACAGAATCTCATTGTGTTGAATGTGTTGCAACAGTTGAATTTCGCTTCAGGAAATTAGTTAATTGATTGTTTTTTTTGTGTGCGTAAAAACAGCCTCAAAAAGCTTCACACGTGCTGTGGAACAAGCCTGAGACACTCGTGTGCCTCTGTTAAGATTACTAACTTTTATTTAACAAGAGCTTGAGTTTCTTCTTTGTTTTTTGTTTTTTCAGGCGTTTAAAAACCACCTGGAAATCCGTGGCGGTTCAGTTCATCCATACGTTCCGGTTTCAAACACCAAAGCACAGAGGATGTAAAAGTCAATGATTAAAAGTTAACGGTGATGAGATGAGGAGAGAAACAGACACTCAGGGAGAAAGAAGGGGGGAAGGGTGAGAGAGAGAAGGAGAGCGAGAGAGAGGTTTTAGGGTGTAGTCCGTTACTTGTTATCTGATACCGACGTGGTCTTACAATAAAAACTCAGCCGATGGCAACAATGGGGATTGTTCCCAAGGAGGGAGCGGGAGAAAGACAGAGGTGGGTTCCCTCAACCTGTCATTCAAATGCAAAGTCGGAGGCAAACAGCTCAGATGAAGTCAAAGCAACAAAAGCTCAAATGTGACAGTTAACACATGTCAGCGCTTGCACTTCTTCAGTTAGAACACGTTAAACAGCGATGATTTCAATAATGTCATCAAATGAGGGATTATTTAACCCATTTAATGTTTTGATTCATTCTTTAACATGTGCTAATTTCATCCCAGAGGATGTGAGAACAGCGGTGGGGTTTTAAAAACATTTTAAAAGTCAATGAGCTTCTGTAAAAAATAAAATAAATAAATAAGTAGAAAGAAATCATCCAGAGCTGGATGACTCGTCAGTAGACTATATAATGGGCCAATATATGCACACAAGTCAAGGCAGTGCCTCGCTGTACAAGGAAGAAGGCAGGGGTTGAAGGTCGATATGAGAAAAGCAACGGGCCCTGACAGTTTATAGGCCGCAGCAAACACAGCAGTTCCCTGACAGATATGAAAACACAAGTGCAAATATACGGAAACAGTGTGTTTTACTGTGACATTTAAATGTTCTTTCATTGATATTTGTGATGACAGAATTCTCCCGTTTGGATCAAGTCAGGGTGGCAGGGTTGTTCTTATGATAAAATTAAACATAAAGATAAAAATACACCCCACCCCCAAGGCAGGAACGACACTCTCTCCTCGCGGCCCCCTCTGTGTTTCCCGTTATTCGGTGGCCCCGGACTGCAGCTGCCCCGTTACAATCACCACCCGACCCCCCTCCCCGCCCGCCACACTGACATTCCTGGTGGATCCAAACATTAAATCCACAAATAAATCCGTGCGTAAAAGCACCCAAACACGCGCCGGGACCCGCCACTGCTTTACGTTATGGTTTACTTTTTAGAAAGAAAAAAAAAAAAGAAAAAAAAAACCAAAGCAACAAATATGGCTCATTACGACAGCGTGGACTCACCTGGGATGTAGACGTCTCCTCGTTCATGATCCGGGAGCTCGCTCCAGTTCCGCTTACCCGGCGAAACATTCGCCTTTTTCACCAAGAAGGCCCGCGGCATGTTCGGTTATTACCTAGATCTTTGGAGGGATTTGCGTGCAGGTAGTTTTTTTTTTTTTTTTTCTTCCGCGACGCAGAGGCGACTGGGAGCTAGGGAAGCAGGAAACTCCAAAGTTGGTGGACAGAAATGGAAGGTGTCGGTCCCCTCTTCTCCTTCCTCCTTGCACCTTTCTTCTCGTTTCGCAAGCCGTGGACCGCTTTATCTCCTTTTCCCCTCGCGCTGATTGTCTCTAAGGCTCCGAATCTAAAAGGAAAGGAGAGTGTGTCTCGGCGTCGGGACAGGTGAGTCCGCTCAGGTGAGCAAGCCGGACAGGTAAAGACGAGTATCACCTACAGCGCTCTGAAATAACGGGAGTGTGTGTGAGTGGGTGAGAGAGCGGGCTAAGGAAAACAATATCCCTGATTACACACAGAGAGAGAGAGAGAGAGAGAGAGAGAGAGGGAGGGAGTCGACAGAGGTGGGTCAAAACGCAGCTCAGGTACTCATTTAAAAAGCAGGAAACAGGCGCCAGCGCGCATGCGCGTCAGAAATAACGGTGACAACAAGCTGAAGGGAGCCTGGGTTAGGCCTCAGTAGGCTATACCTGCTGAACCGGTTTACCCCTCCTCTCTCTCTCTCTGTCTGCCTCAGTCTTTCCTTTCCTCTCTCTATCTGAACCTCCATTCAGCTTTAAGGTGTGGGGAACGGTGGAAGTGACAAGAAGAGGAAGAGAATATAGGGAATAGGCTAAAGAGAGAGAGAGAGAGAGAGAGAGAGAGTGTGTGTGTGTGTGTGTGTGTGTGTGTGTGTGTGTGTGTGTGTGTGTGTGTGTGCGTGTGAAGGGTAATTATACAATATAGACACAGAGGAACACACACGCAAACACACCTTCCCCCCGGAGATGCGTGAACACAGCAGGCAAAACCAAACACGCTCTTATCTAAGTGTTTGACCTGTGACATTTTAAGTTAGCCATCTTTGATTTTTCTTTCCGGCTGAACGTCTAGAGGAGTCTGAGGTGTGTTCATGGCCGAGGGGAATAATTTAGGATGAATCAAACTGACCTCTGTCATTTGCAGACAAGGTTCCGGGAGGAAGCTGCATCATATCACCATATCTGATGTAGGCCCACACGTTAAAGGCTGATTTGAGTGCTGACGTGATTTTCTCCCTTTATGCCAGTTTATTAGACACATCGAGCTAAAACCAGGGAGGTCTAATACACCGGATCAGTTATTATCTCCACCAAGGAGGTCATGTTTTCAGCTGTAGCCATTTATCTGTTTGATTATCAACAGGATCAAACAAACAGTATTGAACTGATTTGCATCAAGCGTGGTGAAGGGACGGGGCGTGGGCCGAGGGCCAACCCATTAAATTCTGTTGTGGATCCAGTTAACGTTGGATTGCAAGATAGGAAGTTCTCAGGAATTAACATTTGGATCTTGAAGTAAACAATCAGACACATTTAAGGTGTTGAGATCTATGAGTTTCTGACAGAGCAGGTGTGAGATTGTTTGGCCTTGGCGGAGTCTTTACTGAGTACCAGTGTTACCGCAGGTTGTGCTGCTGTTGACAGTGACAGGTGTTTCCACCCCATTTATATCAACAAGTAAATGAAACACCTCTTTTTGTAATGCAACGTAATTCAACGGCACCTGAAGGAAAGATCCAGATATAGATTCACTGTTAGCTTTAGCTATAGGTGTAAATATAGGTGTTTATTATCAGGGAGGTTTGAGTCTGTCTTCACTGTTTGTTGTTTTCTTCAGCTTCTGCAGTGAAGTTCTATTGATTGTTGCATTATTAAAGGGGTTTTCTGTGCAGGACATTCACATGATGTTGTATTTGCATAACACTCCTGGTCGTGAGACACTAACTTGAAATCATGACGAGGGTTTGAAATCTCATTGGGTAAGGGAAAGAATAAAAGCAGAAGTTCTGATAAAAGTTTAGCAGTCTTCTGTGTTCCTGTAGTGTGTAGTGATACATGTTTCATTACTGTGACCACACTGCTTTTGCAAAGTCATGGTGTAAAATCAGGCTTGTGTTGAAGAGATATCTTGTTCTTCGGGTTTGATAAAAAAAAAAACCTCAATGGTGCATTTAGATCCTGCGGGAAACGTGAAACACGCTTCAAATTCAACAGATGATTCCACAGAAAAGTATCACAATCACTTCAGGGTGAAACACTGAACTTTTATATTAAATAGTGGAACTACTTTCTGAACTCTTTACTTTTCCACAGGAGGAAGAAAGTCATATTTTTTCCAGCAGTAACCCTGATTATTCAACACAGACGCAGAGGAACGTGAAATCCAGAATATAGATTAAAGCTGAAACAACTTGTCATTTGAATAATTAGTCGATGGATAGAACAAAAATCTTAATATACCATAAATTTACAAGTTCCAGACTTGCTGCGTTTCTCTGTGGTTTAACATGAAATTTAATGTTGAAGTGAGTTTTTAATTTTGGACCAAATGTAATTTTGTAGACAGAACTTGATTAATTGAAAAATATTTACCCACTTCCTTATGAAGTACAGCTGATATTAGCTTTAGTTTACCTGCTGATAACATATTTGATATTAGTCTCATAGCATGTCCCAGTGATGCTTAGTTAATTAGTTTAATATCACAGCTAAATATACCAATACAGGCCTGTAGGTATGTAAATGAGTCATTCAGCCCCACCTGTCCCTCCCTGCTGTGTGTTTACGGCCCCCTCCAGCTTCTGCACTGTTCTCTCTGCCTTTGTAATTAAACCAACTCCCACAAACACACACACACACACACACACACACACACCCTAAATGGCCTCTTGAAACACCTGAAACCTATACGTAACAACCCACCCACTGCATCCAAGTTCTTTCCCTACATGCATCTTGATGCCACCCACTTCTGTTTCTCCACTTCTTGTCCATCCCACATTTGATCGTTGTCTCTAGTTTCAGTTTTGCAGCTGTGATTTTGTGTCGCCCGAGTCCGGTCCCTCCTCGCTGGGTTGTGCAGTATGAAGTCTACGATGATGCACAGCCTGTGATGGAGCTGCTCTCATCGGCTGGGATGTGGAAAAGTGTGTAACTATACAGGTGGAGGTTTGTTTTTTCTTTTAAATGAATCAGTTTTCTTTCTCTGCTTCATCAGTAAAGTGAAAACAATAATCAATAAGCCTCATTATACCTTACTTCCTTATAATAATGAAGCCAGTCGCCTCTAGACTTGCTCTTAAATAGTTTGACATTTAGAAAAATTAAGCGTATTAGATTTAATGGAAAGAGTTAGAAAATACAATTGACATCATTGTTATATTTGTATGTCAAATATGAAGCTACAGCAGGAGACTGTTAGTTTAGCTTAGCATAAAGACTGGAGACAAGGGGGAGGAGCTAGCCTGGCTCAGTCCAAATGTAAACAAATCACCCACCAACACCTCTGAAGTTCACTGATTAACATGGCTAGCTGCTTCCCCATGCTAAGCTAAGCTAATCGTTTTCTGGCTCCAGCTTCTTATTCAATAAACAGTCACCAGTTTAATTTAGCAAGGTAGCCGGGATTTCATACATAGTGTCTCTCAACTTATGTTTGTGCCATTCTGTGAAAGAATAATAAAAGATTTAAAGATGGCCTCAATCAAACCCTGATTTCATTTAGTCTGGACCAGGTTCCACAATGCACCGATGATAACTGTGATAACACCATTATCGTGTGGATCAGGAATATGTTAGCATTTTGTTTCGCTTTACTGGTTGCATACGCCAATGCCATTATTTTATTCCAAGGGCCTTAAACCAGGTTCCAAGAACGAACCTCTAACCCCGGCAAACACTCCCGTTACACTGTTAGATTCTCCTCTTTGTTTCAGTCCCTGCGTGTCGCCACTTGAGAGGTTTTTTTCCATTTGCATGTGCAGATATACCAGATAGACACACTTAAGAATACAAAATGTACGCAGCCTTTTTTCCGCCTGTTACTTCCTGCGGCTGTGCAGAGGACGAGGAGTCAGTTATGAAAGAGAGGAGTGGTGAGGACTGAACGGGCTGCTGGAGTAGTTTGGGCAAGTTAGCTGAACCTACTCCGTCGTCTCTGTCATCGGTACTACTCTCCTTTTTGTCACATCGCCTTCAAACCTCTTTCTTGTGTCTACAGGCGGTTTCTGGACGTGTTTTGCTAAGAGAGACAGATTTAAGTCGGTTAAGAGAGAGATAAAGATGCAGAGAGAGAGAGAGAAGAGAAACGAGAGAAGAGAGCAGCACACTTTAGACCAGTTCAACCTGATCAACAAGCATCTCTTCTCCCGTCTCCTCCACACGACTGTTACTTGTTTGTCTTTCCTCTCTCTGTTTTTGTTTTTACATTAAAGGAACACACTGATTTTTTTTTTTTTTGGAGCCTACACTGTCGGCCATCTTCTTTTTTTTTTTAAAGTTAAGTTTGGTCGTTGTCAGTTTAACTCATGGTTATTTTAGTGTCACCAGTGAGAGATAACTGATAATCTCTCCATATTAATGGTAGTATAACAAAAACTCAATAAAAGTAACAAATGCAATGTGCATTACTTTTGCTCTAATCTTACTTAAAAACACATTTAGTGTCAGACACCTGCTAAATAATGTTGTATCTTTAATTATGCTCAAAATGTTTTTTTTTTTTTTCTAATGTTTGAGATTTTTAAATCTATTCTCTTTTATCTCATTGTCACTTTAATTGATTTGTCCTTTTCTTTTTAGCTCATCAGTCATCTGTGAAGCATTTTGAACTGCACTAACCTGTATGAAAAGTGCTGTGCAGATAAAGTTTGATTGATTGATTTAAGGGCACACGCTCCTGTATTGCCTTATCTATAATTGATATCCACTTCCAGCACATTATTTTAGGAGAATAATAACACATTTTATCTGAAAACATGCAGCAGATGTGAAAGTACTTATGCACCTCGTATGTTGCCTGAGAAGCAAAAACCCAGTGGGGAAAAGATCTGCAATTGACCCACTGCAGCTCTTAAGCTTATTGCTGTGAATGCACTGCACCAACTGGTGGTGACTCAGATCATTTTGACACTTCCTGTCTTGATGTTGGTGGCTGGACAGTCAGTCAGAAGATGCTGATTTTAGTGGAAATTCTCGTCTTATGTTCAAAGGCCCATGTGTGAAATTTGAGAATTTCACAGATGGGACTTTGGTGACCACCAGTGGCGGCATCAAAAATTACACCATGACAGATAGCAATGCATGCTGTTGCCTTCCCAAAACAACAACTTCCTGTACATTTTAGAATGGATTTAAAGATGCTATAATAAAAAAAAGTTGTGACATGTTACCAGACACCAGCCAGCCAATTAGAAACAAGTTTCCCTGGACACGGTATAAGTCATCAGGACATAAGGTAATTCAAAGTGTCTGTTGTTTGTTGACCCATTGGACCTATTTTTAGATCTAAGCATTTACCATGGTGAATACAGTGTAATCATAATGGTTTGGAGCCATGAAAATAAATTTGTTTTGCACCACTGTATCCCACATAATTCATTGTTGATACTTTGACTGTAAAATGTCATCATAGAGCTTTAAAAGTAAGAGAGGACACAAGAATGTTTGGCACTTGGAACATATCAGCCACTCCCTTAAGCTTTTTAAGTTTCATTTGGTTAGAAAAGGAGTGGACATATTTTTTACTGACCTACTATTCCTGTATTTTGACTTTACATTCTCCTCAATTGTTTTTCTCTCTCGCCTTCCTCCCTCTCGCAGCGTCATGTCATAATTGCTGGCTAGTTTGCATACTTTATAGGCTTTTATTTTTATGCGGGAGCACTGGTCAGGTGGCATACCTGTGTGTGTGTGTGTGTGTGTGTGTGTGTGTGTGTGTGTGTGTGTGCGCGAGCGCGTTAGACATGAGCTGTGAGCTGACGTGTGTGTTGTAAAGAAATGAAAGCAATAAAAAAGTTAAATGACACAGAGCTGCATGAGAAAGGAAACAGAACGAAAAGATTGTGTGATTAAAGACCGTCTGAAGGAGATTGATCAGCCTCAGATCTAGAAGGAAGAAAAACTACTACAAATAACAAATTCAGGTGGGTGGGGATTGGACATCAAGGCCACACCCCATCGGTACTGACGTGTCTCTGTGGCGCAATCGGTTAGCGCGTTCGGCTGTTAACCGAAAGGTTGGTGGTTCAAGCCCACCCAGGGACGTTTTACACTTATATCAGTGGACATATAGAAACAATATTATTGATCAGCCTGACGTGTAAAAGGAATAAGTCATACTAAATTTAACAAATTCAGGTGGGTGGAGATTGAAGCACAAGGCCAAATCCACTCAGGCCAGACCTGTCTCTGTGGCGCAATCGGTTAGCGCGTTCGGCTGTTAACCGAAAGGTTGGTGGTTCGAGCCCACCCAGGGACGTTTTACATTTACATTAACAAAGATACATCACCTATGGGAAAAATTCCCTTTCTGTGGTGAGAGGCAAGAAATTAAAAGCAAAGATGTGAAAGAAAGAATAGTAAATATAAACAGTTATTACCCAGCAAAGCTATGAATGTGAAAGAAGAAATATGACATACTCAACTTTACACCCCTGTACCTTTGATTAAATGAAACAATTTCCAAAATAGATGGATGAATTAATAAATTAGGAAGGGATGGGAGGAGATTGAAGCTCGAGGCCACACCCACTTTTCACAGCAACTGAAAGGTTGGTTGTTCAAGCCTACCCCGAGATGTTAAACTTATATTGACAAAGATACGTTATCTGGATGAAAAACCTAGATAGATGTGTTTTTCAGCTGTAGATTGATAATAATAATAATAATAATCACGTAATTATGTTTTCAGGTTGTCCATTCTTGTGAACATTATATCTCAGTAATGCCTTTATGGAATTTCTTCAAATTTGGCATCATTGTTCACCTGGACTCAAGGACGAACTGATTAGATTTTAGTGGTCAAAGGTCAAGGTCACTGTTACCTCACAAAACATATTTTTGACTATAACTCAAAAATTCGTTTACCAATTATGACAAGATACAGTCTGGACAGACATCGATGTAAACTGCAACTTGACAAGGCAGTAATTCCAGTTTTCTAACAGTTACGTCATGTGACACAGCTGTTCCCAAGTCAGTACAGTATAATGGCAATGTGTTAATTTTTACTATGTTTTCTGATGAAAGTGTGTTTTAGGTTGAACTCATTCACTGATTGCTGTAAACAGGTGCTGTAAACACATACAGCCTCACTGAAATCCCTTCTCTCCCTGGAATGACAAAAAGAGGCTGCTCCGTTCAATGCAGATCACCAAGTACACATAAAGGAAGTGAACTACATTTTGATTTGCATCAGAAAGCAGCGTTTATCTGATAATGACTTCATTCTTTCTGAGACGTTGCACAGCAAAGGTATAAGCTCGACCGGGAAATGTTATTATTATCACTCAAAAAATTACTGAACTAGTCAGTTCTGCCTGATCAACTGCTTTTGGGATCATTGCCTACAAGAAGAAGGAAAACTCTGTTTTGGTTTGGATCAAGGGGCAGCAATGATCTGGAAGTCAAGCTGTTTGACTTTGACATTTTCTAGGAGGTAAAATGGCGCAACAAGGAAATAGGAGCGACCGGGAAACATGTTGCTGTTCAATCTGTCTGGATCTACTAAAGGATCCAGTGACTATTCCCTGTGGGCACAACTACTGCATGAGCTGTATTAAAAGCCACTTCAATGAGGAACATCAGAAGAAAATCTACAGCTGCCCTCAGTGCAGAGAGACCTTCGTACCAAGACCTGATCTGGTGAAAAACACCATGTTAGCAGATTTAGTGGAGGAACTGAATAAGGCTGGATTCCAAGAGGCTCCAGCCGATCACTATGCTGGACCTGAAGATGTGGCCTGTGATTTCTGCACTGGGAGAAAACTGAAAGCTCCTGTCTGCAGTGTCTGGTCTCTTACTGTGAACAACACCTCCAGCCTCACTACAAATCCCCTGCCTTTGAAAATCACAAGCTGGTCGACCCTTCCAAGAAACTGAAACAGAAGATCTGTCCTGATCACAAGGAGGTAATGAAGATTTTCTGCTGCACTGATCAGAAGTGTATCTGTTATCTCTGCTCCATGAATAAACACAAAGGCCATGAAACAGTTTCAGCTGAAGCAGAAAGGACAGCGAGGCAGGAAGAGCTTGGGGCAAGTCTTCAAAACACCCAGCAGAGAATCCAGACCAGGGAGGAAGAAGTAAAGGTGCTTCAGCAGGAGGTGGAGGTGATCAACCAGTCTGCTAACAAAGCAGTTGAGGACAGTGAGAAGATCTTCACTGAGCTGATCTGTCTCATCAAGGAAAAAAGCTCTGAACTGAAGCAGCAGATCAGATCCCAGCAGATGTCTGAAGTGAATCAAGTCAAACAGCTGATGAAGAAGCTGGAGCAGGAGCTCGCTGAGCTGAAGAAGAAAGACGCTGAGCTGAAGCAGCTCTCACGCACAGAGGACCACACAGAATTTCTACTCAGTTACCCATTGCAGTCAAACGCCAGTGACTCTACAGACACATCCAACATCAAAATCCGTCCTCTGAGGTACTTTGAGGATGTGAAAGCAGCTGTGTCAAAGGTCAGAGATAAACTCCAGGACATCATTGGTGAGGAATGGTGCAAATTCTCACTGACAGTGAGATCAGTGGATGTTTTGCTGCCTAAAGCAGAACCCAAGACCAGAGATGAGTTTTTAAAATATTCATATCAAATGACACTGGATCCAGCCACAGTCCACAATCAGCTGATTCTAACTGATAGGGACAGAAATGTAGAAGACAGATATTCATTGACATTTAATTCTCACCCAAACAGATTCACTGAGAGGCAGCAGGTCCTGAGTAGAGACAGTCTGACTGGACGTTGTTATTGGGAGGTGGAGTGGAGCGGGAAAGAAGTTTCAGTAGCCGTGGCATACAAGAATATTTCCAAAATGGATGAAAGTGGATTTGGAAACAATAGCAAGTCTTGGGCATTAGATTGTTTCAAAAAGGGTTACAAATTCAAACATAACAATGTTACAACTCTTATCTCAGGTCCTCAGTCCTCCAGAGTAGGAGTGTATCTTGATGCCAGTGCAGGTATTCTGTCATTCTACAGCGTTTCTGACACCATGACTCTCCTCCACAGAGTCCAGACCACATTCACTCAGCCGCTCTATGCTGGAATTTGGCTTTCGACGACTGTATGGAAAGAGACCAGTGCTAGGTTTATTCAGCTAGAATAGACAGGAGATATGGACTGTGATGTACTTGTGTGATTTCCTGCTGATGTAGTTTTAGATTGTAGGTTGGTGGCCTGCTTATTGTTGTGTGTATTTATATCATATCACATTGCAAATGAACATTTATCCACATAGAAATTTAACCTGCTGTGTAGTTTATATAGTATTTAGTTATATTGTTGCTGTAAATTTTTTATTTTTTTGTTTTGTCTTTCCCTCTGTATGAAGCACTAATGGTGCCGCGACTCTTTATCACAGCTGAGCAGTTTATCAGATTTAACTTTTACTGTCATTTTGTAAATGTGTTGCAAAGATGTAATCAGTACTCTGATCAACACAAAATTATTTCTTATGTTACTGACATGCTGTACTTGTTTAACAGTGATTATTGTATATGATGAATTGAATACAGATATTATATATTATATATGGGTTTTATGATGCGAACACAGTCAATTAATAAAGTTGATTTATTATTAAGAATGAATGAGGTATTTCTTGTGTGGTCATTGCAGCTGCTGGAGGACAATTGGTGTTATAATAAAGCTCAGCCCTAAACTTTTAGAAGAGAAACCAAAAGTAATCAGCAGTGTTAGCAAAGAGGGAGGGACAATCCTTTTGTTAAAGGAACTATTACATTAACTAGGATACATCGTCTATATGAAAAACCTAGTTTCTGTGGTGAGAGGGAAGGGTTAAAGAAACTAACAACAAAGCTATGGATGAGAAAGAATTAATAGGAAACATTATCATAGGTGACATACCCAATAGTACACTGCCATACCCTCAACAAGTCTAAATGAGACAATATCCAAAATACAGTCATAAATAAATTCATGCAGCGGCTTTCGAATAGTTTAACAATTGTTTTCAATATTAAGTTAGAGGACCGGCAGAAACATTATTCCTGATCAGCCTGAAGTCCAGGAGCAATAAATGATACTATAACAAAAATACACTTAATACCTTTTATTAGATTCCTCTAAAGTTTTCATTACATATATTGTATGAGTCTGTACAGACATGGATGTAAAATGCAACTTGACTCATTGGTGGAAACATACAATCGTATGGGTGTTATTTCTAGTTTTCTAACTGCAGTGAGGAAGTGAACTTAAAAACCTTGAACCATAAGTCATGTGACACAAATCTACTCCCAACAGTAGCACATGTTGAGAGGACTGAGTCAGCACAGTAAACTATATTAAAGAAGTGAACTGCGTTTTGACTTGCATCAGAAAGCAGCATTTATCTGATCATGAAACTGTTTGACCTCACTGATCAAATGATACATAGCAGCAAAGGTATCAGCCTGAACTGGAAAGATACTTGTAGGTTTTTGTATCAGTATCGTTAAAAATGACTGAACTAGTCCCGTCTGCCTGATCAGCTGCTTTTGGATTCTGTTGCTTGTTTCCGACAAGAAAAAGAGGAACTCGGTTTTGGTTTGGATCACAGGGCAGTATTTACCTAGAAGTGAAGCTGTTTGACTTTCATTGTTTCTGAGAGATGAAATGGCGCAACAAAGGAATCAGCTCGCTTGGGAAACATGTTGCTGTTCAATCTGTCTGGATCTACTAAAGGATCCAGTGACTATTCCCTGTGGGCACAACTACTGCATGAGCTGTATTAAAAGCCACTTCAACGAGGAAGATCAGAAGAAAATCTACAGCTGCCCTCAGTGCAGAGAGACCTTCGTACCAAGACCTGGTCTGGTGAAAAACACCATGTTAGCAGATTTAGTGGAGGAACTGAATAAGGCTGGATTCCAAGGGGCTCCAGCCGATCACTATGCTGGACCTGAAGATGTGGCCTGTGATTTCTGCACTGGGAGAAAACTGAAAGCTGTCAAGTCCTGTCTG
>NW_019524942.1:80638-82045 GCF_002814215.2 Seriola lalandi dorsalis
CAGTGACTCTACAGACACATCCAACATCAAAATCCGTCCTCTGAGGTACTTTGAGGATGTGAAAGCAGCTGTGTCAAAGGTCAGAGATAAACTCCAGGACATCATTGGTGAGGAATGGTGCAAATTCTCACTGACAGTGAGATCAGTGGATGTTTTGCTGGCTAAAGCAGAACCCAAGACCAGAGATGAGTTTTTAAAATATTCATATCAAATGACACTGGATCCAGCCACAGTCCACGATAATCTGATTCTAGACGATAGGGACAGAAATGTAGAAGACAGATATTCATTTACATATAATTCTCACCCAAACAGATTCACTGAGAGGCAGCAGGTCCTGAGTAGAGACAGTCTGACTGGACGTTGTTATTGGGAGGTGGAGTGGAGCGGGAAAGAAGTTTCAGTAGCCGTGGCATACAAGAATATTTCCAAAATGGATGAAAGTGGATTTGGAAACAATAGCGAGTCTTGGGCATTAGATTGTTTCAAAAAGGGTTGGAAATTCAGACATAACAATGATACAACTCTTATCTCAGGTCCTCAGTCCTCCAGAGTAGGAGTGTATCTTGATGCCAGTGCAGGTATTCTGTCACTCTACAGTGTTTCTGACACCATGACTCTCCTCCACAGAGTCCAAACCACATTCACTCAGCCGCTCTATGCTGGAATTTGGCTTTCGACGACTTTTTGGAAAGATGCCAGTGCTAGGTTTATTCAGCTAGAATAGACAGGAGATATTAAAAAGTCAATGGGGACTTTATTCTTAGTTCGTAAATGGATGTTCTCTCTTTCTTTGTCATCCATTTCTCTGTGACGTGGTATTTTGACATGTACTTCTCAGAGATGAAATGTCAATCAGTGTGGGCAGGACTGTGATGCACTTGTGTGATTTCCTGCTGATGTAGTTTTAGATTGTAGGTTGGTGGCCTGATTATTCTTGTGTGTATTTATATCATTTCACATTGCAAATGAACATTTATCCACATCGAAATTTAACCTGCTGTGTAGTTTATAAGGTATTTCGTTATATTGTTGCTGTAATCTTTTATTTTTTATTTTTGCTTTTTCTTTCCCCCTGTATGAAGCACTAATGGAGCCACAACTCTTTATCACAGCTGAGCAGTTTATCAGATTTAACTTTTACTGTCATTTTGTAAATGTGTTGCAAAGATGTAATCAATACTCTGATCAACACAAAATTATTTCTTATGTTACTGACATACTGTATTTGTTTAACAGTGATTATTGTATATGATGAATTGAATACAGATATTGAAAAGCTGAACTGTCAAAATATTTTAATGTGTTTTATGATGTGAACACAGTCAATTAATAAAGTTGATTAATTATTAAGAATGAATGAGGTATTTCTTGTGTGTTCACTGCAGCTGCTGGAGGACAAATGGT
>NW_019524942.1:82065-136839 GCF_002814215.2 Seriola lalandi dorsalis
GGTTAGCGCGTTCGGCTGTTAACCGAAAGGTTGGTGGTTCAAGCCCACCCAGGGACGTTTTACACTTAAATTAGTGGACATATAGAAACATTATTATTGATCAGCCTGACGTCTAAAAGGAATAAGTCATACTACATTTAACAAATTCAGGTGGGTGGGGATTGGACATCAAGGCCACACCCCATCGGTACTGACGTGTCTCTGTGGCGCAATAGGTTAGCGCGTTCGGCTAACCGAAAGGTTGGTGGTTCAAGCCCACCCAGGGACGCTGTACACTTAATTTGGGTTACATTAAATTAGAGGACACGTAGAAACATCATTATTGATCAGCCTGAGCTGTAGAAGGAATAAATCATACTATATTTAACAAATTCAGGTGCTTGGAGAGTGAATGCCACAGCCACTGAGACCAGACCTGTCTCTGTGGCGCAATCGGTTAGCGCGTTCGGCTGTTAACCGAAAGGTTGGTGGTTCAACCCCACCCAGGGACGCATTACACTTAAATTGGATGAAATTAGCGGACCTATAGAAACATTATTATTGATCAGCCTGAGGTGTAGAAGGAATAAATCATACTAGATTTAACAAATTCAGGTGGTTGGAGACTGTAGGCCACATCCACTAAGACTAGACCTGTCTCTGTGGCGCAATCGGTTAGCGCGTTCGGCTGTTAACCGAAAGGTTGGTGGTTCAAGCCCACCCAGGGACGTTTTACACTTACATTAACAAAGACACATCATCTGAAGATGAAAAAGCTACTTTGAATGTTGAAAAACAAAATTTCGATGAAGTACAAATTTGAAATTACTAAACAAAACTTGTCACAAAATTATTAAATGTTCCTGTGGTTAACTGTCACATTGACTTCAAATATATATTGTCATCTGTTTTGTTTTTTCCCAAAATTGTCAAAAGGGTTTGGATATCTTGTCAATGGACACAGTTTGCTTGAAATATGTGACTGGTAAGACTATCCAAACAACTGCAAAGACACAACATGATCCCGTGTTATTTGAGTGTGCATGGGTCCATAGATCATCCCTCCCTACCAGGGTAGAAAACATGCTGCTAACATCCAGCAGGTGTCGCTGTTGCCCAGGTAAAGAAAAGAAGGACAAAGGAACAGCAACTCTTATGCTGACAGTTTCTTACATGTAATTCTTTGAATTTGTATGAACACAATATTGACTTTTTATTTAGTTTTAAGTCACATTTGGAGCAATACAACTTTCCCCTGGGTGTTCTGTGTGTTAATTACTTGACACAGAAAACTTACTTTAATTAACATGCTGGGGCCACAATTGATGACCTGTTATAGTAAATGTTGGTGCAGCTTTCTGATAAATTAGAAATTAATTAAATTATGTAGACCCAAATAATATGGTGTAATATAAAATTTGCAAAATCGAAAAAAAAAGAAAAAAGGAAATCAAAGGAATTATCCCCCCCTTTTTTTTAATCCAAATTTTATTATTTATTCATGAATTAATAGATGTATTTATAAATGATTATGCTGTTTTTGTAAATCCATTTTTAAATCTGAAGTATTTATTAATATATTAATCATTCATTTATAAATTCTTCTTACAATTTCTGTTTTTAAAGCTTATCTAAATATGAAATTAAGTATTTTCTTTATCACTTCTCCTGTCACATCCCTACGGAAGCCGAGAAAGGCCATGCCTCTTTTCTACGAATTAATTAATTCGTTATCACGAGAAAACGATCTTTGTTATATCGAGACAACGAAATAATAAGTCGTTATAACGAGAAAACAGTGCAAAAATAAAAAAAAAAAGAACATGGCCGTTCTCGGCTTCCGTACATCCCTGATCTTTCATAGTGTAATTTTTTTTTGGTTGACAATTTGATGTCATGACCAGCAGGTGGCGGTAATGAGCGCAGTCCAAATACAGGCAACCATCATTGTTAACCAGAAAAAATAACAACCGGAATCGAGTCTTATAAATAGACCCGCTGCTCTGGTCCTCAGTCTGGCCGTTACAGTGACATTTCGCCCGAGCGGACGTGAGGAAGTCTCACCGGCCTGACTGGCGTCTTCATTCACCTTTTGGTTAAAGGGCTTTTTTGCCGAACCGACAGTGATATGGCCTCCAGGAAAAGAGGCCTCCCGGCCGATAACGGGGAGCAGGACGGACCGTTGGTCGCCCCCAAGCAGCAGCAGATCCGGGCGGACGGCAAGGGACACACCGCTGCTGTGATCCTGGCGAGGGGAGGAAGCAAAGGGATCCCCCTGAAAAACATCAAAATGTTAGCCGGGGTGCCCCTCATCGGCTGGGTGCTGAGGGCTGCTGTGGACTCCGACATGTTCGACAGGTAGAGGAAGAATCGATAGGATTGATTAAAATAGTTCTCCAAACCTGCTCCGCACTTCCTATAAAAACGGTCAGAGGTGGTTCAGTATATGTGGTTAATATTTTATTATAGAGCTTGTACAGCCCTCCGTGTAGAAAAAGAAAAGAAAAGCATAAAAGAGATTTAAGAAAATAACATCCGTGTTTGTTTAATTGTCATCAGGATTTATGCAAAAAGGACTATCGATTTGTAACGCTTGGTTGAGGGGTGGATCATTACATTTTGGGGCAGATCTGGATCATTTACTATGAATTTTATTTTGAATTAAGTCTGCTGTAAGTTGCTTGACACTGTAGATTGCACTTGTAGTTCACGCTGAAGGCCTGGATTAAAACAGTTTCTCGTTTTTACATCATTGCAACTTTATATTTTTTACGGTTTTTGACTCTTGGACAAACAAAGTAAGTTATTTATTTCATGATCTGAGGTTGTGATGAGCTATTTTCTGAAGCATATAGGAATAATTTACAGAATAATAATGTCTACATCCTCCAAATTCTCCTCTGATGCACCTTTTCTTTCCTATTTAAAATGTCATAATAGAAATAAATAGATTAATCTTGCTGGTAAACTCACACTAGCTTGTATGTAGCATGAAGAGGAATGAACCTGTTCAGGTGTGCTCCATGGAAGAGAAAGATAAGACGAAAACAATGTGAGACTTTTAATCTTTTCTAGTGTGTGGGTATCGACGGACCACGACGAGATAGAGAAGGTGGCGAAATCCTGGGGCGCCAAGGTGCATCGCAGGAGTGCTGAAGTCTCCAGAGACTCTTCTTCCTCACTGGAAACCATCCAAGAGTTTGCCAGGCTCAACCCAGGTATGCAAACAGTTGCCAGGGAGTGACTGTCACTCCATTGTGTTTGTGTTCTGTGTGACACAAAGCAACTTGTTTGATTTTTACAGCTCGTCCTTTTGTTTGACTTTGTTTTCCCAGATGTGGATGTGATATGCCACATTCAGGCCACATCCCCGTGTCTACATCCGCACCACGTGAAGGAGGCGCTGGAGATGATCACGCTGCAGGGCTTTGATTCGGTGTTCTCCGTGGTCCGGAGACACCAGTTCCGCTGGAAGGAGGTCAAGAAGGGATGTAAGGACTCAAGGATGAACTGATTAGATTTTGGGGGTCAAAGGTGAAAGATCGAGGGCGTGGTGACCTCACAAAACACAATTTTGTCCTTGTGAACGTGATATCTCAGAAACGCTTTGAAGGGCCTTCTTCGATTTGGCACAAATGTCCATTTGGACTCAAGGATGAACTGATTCGATTTTGGAGGTCAAAGGTCACATCAGAAAACCCTCAGCCATTACTCGAGACTTCACACAGCAATTATGAGAAAATTTCACACAGATGGTTCATATTTTATATGATTGTGGATGAACAGGGCTGTAACCTAAAGTTAGAGTGCGTGTGTGTGTGTGTGTGTTTATGTGTGTGTGTATGCGTGTGTGTGCGCGTGTGTGTGTGTGTGTGTGTGTGTGTGTGTGTGCGTGTGTGTGTGTGTGTGTGTGTGTGTGTGTGCGTGACCGATTCCCTCCTCTTCCCTGTAAAAGCAGCAGAACAGGTATTAGTTCTGTTTCCGTCTCTGTGACAGAGACTTTCGTCGCCATTGGTTACAGAAGCACCAACAAAAGAAGAGTCACTGTTCACTGAATTCTGTGTGTTTGATTCGTATAACCCAGTTTGAGTAATTACATCAGTCGGGGGTTATAACAGTTTTTCCATATCAGGTGTAAGTTTGTGTAAAAAACGTAAAGCCATAACCGTTTTTTGTTGCAGCCAAATCTAATGAGAACACAATACTGCACTACTGTCAAGCGTTAGATGAGAACAGAGATAACATATCTTGATTGCATAATATAACAATGCTTTGACGCTACAGCTGGCAGCACCTCTGAGCTTCATTCATCACATAAAAACTTGTTTGTTGAATCCGTCTAAGCACTAAAGTGTAAAAGAGCTCGATCGATGAGTCAGTCAGGCCAATAAATCAGCCCATACCTGCTTATTGCAAATACACTGCTATCACTTTTTATGTTGGTTGTTAAGTAACGAGACATTGCATCACAGGAACTGGGTCTGAGGTCATTTCAAAACAGTTTTTTGTTGTTTTTTTTTCAAACTAACGTCGCGTTCAGCACGTGTCACAAATCTATGAGACGTATTTCAAGATTGTTGTAGTTTTTGTTCAGACCAGATTTCTTAAACTCCCAAATATCAACATCAGTGTCACACACTGCAGTAAAAACACAACTATACTTTGTGTAATGATCAATTAAGAACCTTTAACCTTTTTAACTTTATGACCTTATACTATGTTGTTAATTAGTGTTACTTTTCGTGTGGAGTACGTGGTAAACATGGCGACCACACTATCAGTATATCTTGAAATGAACCCTAAAGAGACATTATCTTATCCACATATTTATTCAAAGAGATGATTCCCTTCATGCCCATATCTTCGCTTCTATTTGCATTCAGCACAACCTCAGAGAGTTGCTGGCATGGCTGCAGAGTCTGGCCTCATCCACACTAATATGTTTTAGTGTTAGCTCACGTCGCTTGTGCTACGTTTACTCCTGGCGCCTAAAATGTTGACTTTGGACTTTGGACATCCTGTGTTTAGTTTTAAAACTCTGGAGACATTTGGAAAAGATGTGATAGAAAATTAGCGTTTACAAAAGTGTCCGGAGGGACGGGAGGTGAAAAAATAAATAGTGGAAGCAGCATGATGTTTGGTGAAGCCGTGTATTGTAAAGAGGGGGCTTTTAACGCCGCACTCTGCCTCCTTCTAGCTGGTGAAATGACCAAGCCGTTCAACCTGGACACAGCCAACCGGCCACGGCGCCAGGACTGGGACGGCGAGCTGTGTGAGAATGGCTCCTTTTATTTCGCCACCAGAGATCTCCTCATGAACAAAGGTCTTATGCAGGTAATCAGTCTGGACAGTTAATTTGTTGTATTTCAGTTATGCAAAAAAGTAACCAGCACATTTTATCACGTGTCTCCAGCAGCTGTTTTTGTTCTTTGACATTTTTAATTATCTGGTCTCTATCTGTTGCTTCGTCTCCAGGGTGGAAAGATCGGCTACTATGAGATGCTGCCGGAGTACAGCGTGGACATCGACGTGGACATCGACTGGCCTGTGGCAGAGCAGAGGGTTCTCAGGTGAGAGACAGATCTTTGAGTTGATCTTTCTTCTGTCCTTTTTTAAAAAGTAATTTTCCTATCAACCTGTCCTGAACTTGTTTTTAGCCTTACCCTGCTTCTGCATCTGTACACAGCTTTGTCTGTTTGTGTTTATGTTGGCATAAACCGGTAGTTGCATACAGGCATGTGTATTTTGTCGTTCCATTTCCTCCTTCGTTTCTCGTCCACTCCGTGCTTCTTCCCGCAGGTACGGTTACTTCGGTCGGGACACGCCGGAGGTGGTTCGGCTGATGTTCTGCAACGTTTCCGGATGTTTAACAGAAGGAAGGATCTTTCTGTCGGTGTCCGGGGAGGATATGGTGTCTGTTAACACCAGAGACGCCATGGGCATCCGGATGCTGAAGGGGGAAGAAGTGGAGGTCGGACTTTTCAACTGCGTAGAAATGAATTCGGTTCACGTCGCGCCTCGTCGCTCACACTAACCGTCCGTCTTCCCTCCACCAGGTCGTGCTGTTGACGTCCAGAGAGGACCCCGTGACCAAGTCGTTGGCGGAGAAACTGGCCAAGAGGATGGGCTGCGAAGTCATGGAGGTGGGAGAGGAGCCGCAGAACGATTTGAAGCTGGTAGTGGAGAAGAAGAAGCTGGAGTGGAAGGATGTGGCGTACATGGGTAAAGCAGTCATCTACAGAAAATTAACAAAAGTTTAGATTATTATGCTTATTTAGTGATTATTATTATTCTGCTATGCATTTATATCTCTGTCTTCCCCCCACTTGCTCTTGTCTCCTCTCAGGTAACGATAAACCAGATGTGAACTGTCTGAACCTGGCGGGTTTGAGCGCAGTGCCTGGAGATGCCCCAACGGTCGCCATCAACGCCGCAAAGTACACCTGCCACAAAGTCGGGGGACTGGGGGCCGTCAGGGAGTTTGCCGAGCACATTCTCCTTCAGAAACAAAAAGCAAAGGCTCAGATGAAGCAGGACCGCATCGACAACAGCAGCTTCTGACTCAACTTCAACTCCACGTTGAAAGGTTTCACTTCAGTCCGTGCACAAATAATAGAGGTTATTAAACAATGCACATGTGCATGAAGAATATTAAAATATCATATGACATTAGAGTTTAAAATAGTTAAAAAAAAAAAAAGTTTTCCTGTCGGTAATTTTTTCTTTGTCGGCTTCAAAATGTGAGATTCTTTCAGTTTAGAGTTAATCGAGTTAATCAGCCTTGGTTTAATGTAAACAACAGGATCACCACGACAGCACAACCCAAAACACTAGACTAGAAACTGCTGCTCTTGTCTTTTTACAACAACTAACACACAGCAACAGTAAGTTTGTAATTTGTAAAGAAGTGTAAAACAGAAACTAAGATATTTGCTTTTGAATGCATGTAACTTGGGTTATACCTCCAGTGGGTACGATCTCTGTTGAATTTATTATTGCCGATGTTTTATGAAAGATACAGCTTTTAAATATTTCAGATGTCTTGGTATTTATAAGGGGAAGCATTTTAAATCAAAATAGTGAATGTCCAAAAAAAAAAAAAAAAAGATTATGTATCAGTCTGTACATCTTTGGAAATCTGTTTGTCCCGGTCATGTCGCCCCTTGTTTTTCCGTTGCCGATGTTTTGATTAGAAGATTGATACCACTCTCAAGTCTGTGCTACAACGAGCAGCTAGTTAGCTTAGCTTAGCATAAACACTGGAACCAGAGAGGAGAGAAGCTAACGTGGCTCTGTCAACTTGATGTTTTTACACTTCCTGTTTTCGTCCAACAAAACAAACAACACGTATCTTGCTATTAATTAGCGCACTACAGGCTAGCTCTTTCCCTCTGTTTCCAGATTTGATGCTAAGCTAACAGGAGCTAGCTGTGGCCTTATATTACCAGACAAGATAGAGTGGTGTCGACTCTGTGATTCAGCGCGTGCTGCTGCTTGGCAACCTTCCAGTTCTTAATTGGAAGATTGATGGGAATTAGATTGCAGTTGCTGGTTGTTGAGAGATTAGTCGGTGGCCTGATTACCTGTTGTTTCGGTGAACAATGGGGAGGTGGTTTCATACAATGCAGGTCCTGCATTTCTACAGTTCAGTGAGTGAAATAATAACCTGTGTGTGCTGTATTTATTGATCTATGAATGGCAATATGTAATTCTTTGTGCTGTTAGTTCTGTTTCTTCCATTGTTGTTTATTTTCTGTCTTCCTAAATGATGCTGGGGTGATTGTTTTGTAGGAATGTTTATTTGTCATTTGATTCATTCATGTGATTTTTTATTTTATTTTATTTTATTTTTTATTTTATTTCACCTTTCACATTAATAACAAAGTGGAATAAGTGATTTTTGTTGTGTGAATAATTGACCGATGGAGACGATTGAAAGTCTTGCTCTTGTCAACTCGGCAGAAACAAACAAACTTTTGATCCTTTACAGCAACAGTTCGATATTTTGGTGCGTTGCCGCTTTCGTACCACTCTCCTACCTGTACAGTAAAAATGAAATTAATTCGATTCAATTCAGTTTTATTTGTATAGCGCCAAATTAAGATATACATTATCTCAAGGTACTTTACAGGGTAAGGTCAAGACCATAACTTTATTATAGGGAGAAACAAGCAAAGCGAGCACTTACCTCCAACAGAACTGCCTCCTGACTACAGCTTCATATTTAGCTCAGACTGTTCCTGTCAAAACCTTCCTTTTAATACATTTTCTTCTGCATGAAATTTACCTGAATTGATATTTCCATTAGGAAAATAAATCCCAATTTATATAGATATATATATTTTTTACAAAAGCTGTCCATCATCATCATCATCCATACAACCATTTACAGATGAAGTATTTGTTGCTGCTATAAATCTTAGTAGATCACACACACACACACACACACACACACACACACACACAATGAATCTGCTTACAACGACAGTATAGTGTGTTATAAACCATTCATTAGGTGATGGGTGTTAAATAGGCTTTAAAGAGTGCAGCATTGTCTCCCATCCCACATGAGTGCCCCAAATGTTCCACAATGACCGTGTGATTTGGTTGTTGGTAATTTGACTAGTAAATGAGATGGGAAAGTTTTACTGAAGGGGACGGAGATAAGGAGCAGGGTTAACAGATGCTGTTGTGGTAGTCAAATGGAGAATTTCTGCCCTGGAGTCATCAAACACCTTCCTGCTGCCATTGTGATTAGAGAAATGAATGCAGTCCTGATCCAGCTGGGATTAGTAGCAGGAAGTAGGGAAGCCAAGAAGAAGAAGAAGTAGCAATGAGCTGCAAATGTGGGGAATGAAAGTAAATCCAAGGTTACTAGATTTGCATGTCGTTATAGATACACAGCAATTTCAAAGGTGCTTGAAAGGAGTTACTACAATGTCTCCTGAATATTAATAATTATTTGTAGTATGAGTAGCTTTAGCGGTATTAATATTAGCATCTGAGAACTGCAGCTTTTAGTGAATATCATTTAAAGAGGAGCCCCTGTTTAACTGCACCTGCAGGGTAAGAACTTCTCTCTCCAGCTGTCACACAACTACTCATTATCACTGGCTGTATTACATTCCTGCTGGAATAAGAAACTTTACCCTGGAGGTGTTACGTGCAATGTGTATCAGCAGAGGTATGTTTTTAACCTTTTACTGTGTCTTTGTGAACAGGTTTACGTCGGGACAGCACATGCAGAGGAAACGTTCTTTTAGACAGTCAGGTGAGTATTTTGCATTAAAGACACTGGGGGAAAGTGATTAACTGAACTTGGTTTTTAGCAAGCAAAGCTAATTTAATTCAAATTAAAGCGAATCTATTGTGCTTTTTCTGAGTTTTCCCTATTGCTTTTTGTGCAAGTAATTAATCTACAAAGTCACAAAGCTGAAAGTACACGCCGAACTGTCAGGCAAAAATCACTTTCCTCATTTGCATGAAATACCTTTTTCAAACAGCAGTTCCCAGCTGTTTTTAAATAACAAACTATACATGTAAGAATTGCGTCTTCAGTAGAAACCAGTCACACACATACCTGTACTTGATGCTGTTTTCAGTTGCTGCTACTTGAAATGTTGCAGTTAATCCGGTCTACAGACAATGAAAAACCAGAGCGACGAGACAGTTCGATGTTCATGCTTTTGCTCTTTGTTTGTTTTGCAGACATACAACTGCCACTGCACACATGACTGAAAGCTCTATCTGAATCTGTAATTAACATGAGGGCATATTCATGTTTCTGAAACAAAAGGATGATGAAGCCTTCAGAAAAGAACAATGGTAGTCCTCAGATATTTTACTTATTTAAGTAAAAATACAGAAGTACTTCTTTTGCACTTGTTCTGCAAAACAAGAAAATAAAAGTCGCCTGCGAGTTATATATTATCATAAATTACAACGTTAGGTTTTTCATTCTGATGTATTTTATTAGTAGAAACAAACATTTTGAGTTTGGCTTTGTGTGTTATTAGATGGAGGCATCTGCTGATTCATTTAGAGACAAGAGCAGTGAACCTTCCTGTGTTTCTCCACAGACATAACAACTCCTCCCCCTGGTGTTCAAACAGTGGAACTACAGCAGAGAGATTTGGGAGGAAAAATAACTGGTACACTGGAAGACAAACCTCTTTTACATGAAATAAACTTTCAGATACGTTGTGAATACAAAATTTACTAAAATAATATTAATAAGAGTAGTCATCTCAAGAAAATCAACACCTTCAATGCTCTACTTTCATGCCCCCAATCATGCTCTAAAATAAAAGCAGTATTAAGTATTTTCTCTTTTGTGGTATTTTTTGATTACAGTATTTTAATTTATAATAAACAAACTTAAAACTCTTTATCAATACGCTTAATTGCCTTCTTGCCAAGAATTAAACAAGAAGATCAATACCACTCTTGTGTCAGCAGCCAGTTTGCTTATCTTAGGGTAGAGACAGGGGGACAGAGCCAGCTGTTTTTCCTTCTGCTCCCAGTTTTTATGCTAAGCTAGGCTAACGGGCCTAAGGCTGCAGCTTCATTTTTAATATACATATATGCAAGTAAGGTATCAATCTTCTCATCAAACTATCAGCAAGAGAATGAAAGTCAAACTGTTCCTCTAAATTCAATCCTGAAGTGATGACAACAGAAATAATGCTCAAACTCAGACATGCAGATTATCGCAAAATGTGATTGTTTTATTAAATGATCAGTGAATCATTTAAGGTACATCAAAATGTTCCACCTATATAAACTATTCACAGTCAGACACCAACATCTGCCAAAAGGATTATTTTTCTTTTTACAGGAACACTCAGTGCATGAGTATGTAAAAGAAAAAGAAGAAGAAGAAACAACAAGTAACTTCCAGGTGTTTTCCGTCACTCTATCGTATTTACCGGTGTGATAATCAGCGGCCCGTCGTTCTTTCCGGATTTATTAGTACAAGGGCTGAAGAACGGCAAGATGCATTCAGTGAAAGTGTCATTGAAAGTGTAGATGTGGATTTTAGCATCAACGTTGTAGAACGACACCTGTAGAGGAAAAGGACGACATTTGGTATTATTAGAAAACAGAAAATACACAGTGAGTGTAAAATACTGTCAAGTCAAGTTAAGTTTTTCCCATACTGTACCTGTCCTTTCTCAAAGTCCACAAATACCCCAATCTTATGTGGTTGGAGGTTCAGATGGACGTCTGTGGAGGGTTCGGTGCGAAAGGCGTACTTGTTCCTGAGGAGAGGAACGAAGAGGAAGTGAAGAAGAGTGAAATACAGGAAAAAGAAGAAAAGAATTAAATGTCTGCCATATTTTCTACCAGGTGGTCATTTTACAGTTACAGTATGTTATCTCTCTCTTTTTTGATATTTTACTACCATATCCCAGATCTCATCATCATCATCTACCCTCTCTTATCTCTCTTATCAATTAAACGTGTCACATTTTGGACAATTAACTGATGACTAATTGAAAACTCACTTGTTTCTTAGGCTGAGGAACCAGTATCCATTGACTGGGGTAACGTCAATCTTCCCCTTCCTGTTGATTGATTGCCTGGCCACCCCCAGATCCCAGTCCGTCTTCCCACCCACCTCCACCTCCACAGGAAGCAGAACATATGATCAAACATGGAAACATATGAACATACGATCTTTATTTTCGAGATCAAAAACTAAGAAAATATTTTAAAATATGCTCATTATCAAAATACAGATTTAATAATATCATCTTTACACCACTGCACACACCAGATATTTGTTATTTCTGCAGCCAATATTGAACATTGTTTGCAGTATATACACATATTTCCAGGAAACTAACAGGCAGACAAGATCATTTTCAGGGTTGATTAATAACTACTTACTGAGGAGATCATCTTACCTCCCAATAGTGTCTCCCAGAGGAGATGGCCTCCCTCCCCAGGACACAGACGACTCTGTCGAACCTCTCCAGATTGTCTGGAAGCAGCTGGTGTCTGTCTCCACACCTCACCTGCAGAAAGACACTTTATCAAAACCGGACTTTTACACACAGGTGCTCATTTCATTTAAGCCTTGAAGATCATATACACACAGATACAGAGTTCAAACCCAAAAGAGGACGATACTCTGTGACAACATTTGCACACTGAGGTGAAGGGGTTTGAGATCATCGTCTTGAATTGATCTTGAGAGTGTGTCGTAGATAATTCGTATTTGGTGCACAAATACTAAAGGCAGATTTTCCAAGTTCAGAGTAAATCCCCGGGACTTGAAGCACAGGTCAGAGCGACTCATACTGCCAAACATTTTGAAACATATCCGTGTATATTGTTGTAACATAGTGCTCCCACGTGGTTTATGCAAACACGAAAAAGCTCCTAACTACTTTTCCTACCAAAAACCAAAAGCAGACCTAAATTTTATTCTTGATTTTAAAACAAATATTCTTGAATTCTTGAGCTTGAGCCTTTGGGACTGAGGGATTTATACGCTGTAAAAAGAGTTCCAGTCCGTATGATTAATTATTATTGTTATGTGTGTTATAATAATTTAACAAGCGTCTCACACTCTTCATGTCCTCTGACAGAATCAGTCTGGGATGGGCAGTGTTGGAGTCCAGCGTTACATCCACTGTGTCGAAGAAAAATATAGAAAGATACAGATTCTTGTTTAGCAACATCTAAATATATTGTGTGTCGACTCCTTTTATTCGCTCTGTGTGATCGTAACATACCTGCGTACTCCTGAACCCTCCTCATCCCTGCAGAGAAAGCAGAAGTGTTTCAGTAATACAGTAAAAACTACTGTATGTGATTAAGTGTTTAAGGTTAGTGTCACGACCGGTGTGTATCTGGATCTCTGCTGTGTAAGGTGGATGGCAGATATCGTTCACTGGTGTGTGTGTGAGCGGGAGTGGACACTCACTGGGCTGTGCTCGGACCGGACTGGGCTCCACCACAGTGGGAGGAAAACCTGGATAGGAACGAGACGAAATGGATCAACAACAAAAAAAACGGAAAAGTTGTGAAATGAAAAAGAAAAACATTGAATAAAATTCCAATAATTATGGAATAAATGCGCCAAATTAGGGAATTATAACCTTGGAAAACAAAAACTCAAGAGAAAGCTTTGGTTTAAAAACCATAATGAACTCCTCCACATGAGGGCGCTAACTCCATGCTTCATGACCATCTGTTGTGGTGCTGCTCTTAGTTTAAAACTCCTCCTCTGCCACTAGACTTTGAATATCAATCAGCAGTGAGCGACCATTTTCTCATGTTTCTACATACTCGAGCCTCATTAGCTCGACCAGTCAGATCTCTCTGTCCCGTGCCCTGTGCTTTGCAAGTCACTGACCTGTTTCTGCGACATTCTTCAGCTGCTCCTGGAACCTGTCCACCAGCGCTGCCAGGGACCTGTAGATGGTCCCTGTTCCCAGGTCAGAGTTCACCGCCACTCCGGACCAGTCTCTGGCAGGTGGAGGGCTGGAGAGGACGGGAAACGTCTGGAAAGTAGGTGGAAAATAAATTTTAAAAAAGGGTGAGAAATGACCCAGAAAAATGATCTGTATATCATCAAACTGAACCTGAGACTCTCACCGACCTTGACACAGTGATTGTGGTCGTCGGACTGGGCGAGCTCGGCGAGGGCGCTTCCTCTCCTCCGCAGTTCTTCGACCTCCAGCTCCAGCTGACGTATCATGGCGTCGGCCTGGTGCTCGGCCGCCCTCCGACTCATCTCCATCACCTCTATCAGCTCTGCCTGGGAGCGCTCAATGGCGGACACCAGTGCGAAAAACAGGCCGACACTTCCTGCTGTCTCTCGCTCCACCGCCAACTGGGGAGAGAAAATGTGAAATGTGTGAGATTTCTTTTTATTAGCTGCATGGAGATTCCCAGATAAGGTGTAACACCCAAAACAGATGAAAACATGCAGTAATAACAGAAATGCACAGTGCCAAAAGTCAGGTATATATTTATGCAAATTTGGCTAAAGCCCTGAAAGTTTGGTCACAATCCTTCAAAATCAGGGAATAAACCTGGGTGCACCTGGGTGGAAACCTTAACCCATGAAACCCAAAAAATATTGTTTGAACCCCAAAATGTGAAGAAACAACCCCAATAAATATATATATAGGAAACTGGGTAAAACCCCAGGATGGAATAAATACCTCAATCAGGGAATTAAACATTGAAAATAGATTTGAAAATCTGAATATTTGGTCAAATCCTTAATAAATTTGGAAATCAACCAAAAAAATTAGAAAGAAATTTGGGTGAAGCCCCAAAACTTTGGAAAACATTTGAGTGAAACCCCAAGAATTCTTGAAATAAATCTCCCATATTAAGGAATTAAAACCTTGAAGTCACTTATAAACCCCACTGTAAAAATGTGGGTGAAGGAGGAGCGGGAAATAAAAGACTGAAAAACAGCTGATTATTGGATGACAGGAGGATTTACAGGTTTTCCCACAAAGGTTTAGTATTAAAAAGAATGTGTGTGTGTGTGTGTGTGTGTGTGTGTGTGTGTGTGTGTGTGTGTGTGTGTGTGTGTGTGTGTGAGACTTGAGACTTGCCTCCAGATCGGCCACTGACATTCGGAGCTCTTCGATCTTCCTGATTCTCTGTCTGATCATCTCCTTGATCTCCTGCTCCAACACACTTAGCTGTGACTACACACACACACACACACACACACACACACACACACACACACACACACACACACACAATTTCTTAAAACCAACAAATTTCAAAGACAAAACAGCGAATTTGAAATTTCCCTCTCCAGTTTCCATTGTGCTGGAAAACCTCCAGACTGTGATGTGTCATTAAATTGACTTGTCTGACTCAGATTTCCAGACATGTCACATGTCAACAATCGCAGCCTTCGTGCTGTTCTTCCTCTTTGTCATGTGAGTAAACTCCCTGAAGCTCGAGGGATTCACTCCATCAGACTGTCCCTCGTCCCTCTCTCTGTTTTCTTTTCTTTACCTTGGTTTCCGTCCACTCATCTTCGACAGTCACCGTGTCGTGATCCTGATGGTCCTCGGTCTCACACTCAGGACAGATACACACTCGGTCAGTCCTGCAGTAAATCTAGAGACATAAAGAAAGTCAAGAGGACACAAAGTCATGAAGTATTCTCACGTGTTCCTCAATAATTTATAATAATAAGTTTGTTGAGTTTCAAACAAAAAGGGCCGCAGGAGTATTAAATGAAAGACATTCGTTTATGATGTGGGTAAAAGTGTGGTACCAGTATTCCTCTGTGGTGGATCTCACAGAGAGGGAGGCTCTGGCTGCTTGCAGCCCCGCTCACGGTGAACCTTCTCCGGCCGCTGGAGTGGGAGAATGAGGGAGGAGGCGGCGGAGGTCCGGAGGAGTGGTTCAGGGCAGCGATCGGACTGTTGTTCGGTACCGAAGAAGCCAGTGAGGTCGTGGCGGGTGGTAACAACATTGGGATGGAGTTACCTTCCAAGATGGAGGACACAGGGATTGAGAGAAGGTTGAACCATCTTAAAATATCTCAACAACTGCTGGATGGATTGTCATGAAATTTTGTGCAGACATTCATGGTCCCCAGAGAACCAATCCCACCAACTTTGATGATCCCTTCAATTTGGTTTATAATCAAACTCCTGCAGAATTAATGACATTCGCATCGGCTTCCACTTAGCAAGCGTTAGCATTCTTACATCCTGAACTAACATACGTCCTACACTTGTTAACACGCTGACATCAGCATTAACATTCACAGACCTACTGTCATATCTGCAGCCTCTTTGTCCTGCTACAGATTGCTGCTATGCAGCATATCTCTGACAAGACAGTCGTGCGTCATCTGCAGAATGTTAATAAACCGAGCCGACTGGATGTTGACCTCGTTTTCCAGCGCTGCTCCACTAAACCAACACATTCAGTCCTCTGACAGTTGACCTGGAGCACCAGAGCATCCAGCACTGCCATGTGTTTGATGAATGAGTACGGATTCTTGAAGTACCAGCGTCTTATCAGGCTGTCAGTGTTGTTTATGTGCAAAATTAATTACATTATTTACATTAATTTGGCAGAAAGGACGTGGAGCAAGTGCATCCAGCCTCTGCAGGAACAACAACACCTGTGCAAAAGCTTCTTTTTTGGAACGACTGAATTAAACATGACGCTTACTTAAGAGCAGGCAGTCACCAGGATGTGGTCGGGTGAACTGCGAGCATTCAAAGCACATGACTATAACTCCAGAGACCGGGGTTCACACCCAAAGCCCCATCTGCGGTTGGGCTTAAGCAACGACTGCAAGTTTGGTTGCTAATAATAAACAATAATAATACATTACAACACACACTAAAAGATAAAATGCACGTACAAGGCTTAAAATACAAAATAAATTAGAATAAATGTAATTGCATAAAAACAAATAAGATTAAGTGCTGGTATTGGAGTTAAGTTGTCTAGTAGTTCAGTATCAACATATTTGTGACGTTAATCAAATCTTAAAGGGTATTTCTATTGATAATGATATATTTAGTAATATCCTGAATTATAATATATTATATCCTTTTTAATTTTTATTTCTTTTATCCTACATCATTGGACTTATTTTGTCTGTTTTATAATAAAATCTGAGGATTTTTATAAATTTTTGATTTTAATTTGCTTCCTTTTGTGAAACTTGGGTTTTGTAAATAATCATCCGTATTATTATTGTGATTATTATCAATGTGTTTGTGAAGTTTCAGTCTGTTTTCATGCAGGTGAAGAGGAGGACATGTCTGTCTGTCTCACCTTGGGACGGAGCCTCATAGGTCAGCGTCATCTGCGGCTTTGGTAGAGTTTGAGGCAGCTTCCTCCTCAGCTCATCAAATAAATCATCTGGTAACGCTCCATCTCCCCCTCCCCCTCCTCCTCCTCCTCTCCCCCCTCTCCTCTCCCTCCCCACGACTCCCGCTCCCCTCATGGATCTAAACTGCTCGGTGATCTCTCGCAGCGTCCTGTTGATGTGGAGGTCCGGCTTCTTCTGGAAGGTTTTCTTACACAGAGGACACTGACACACCTGAGAGAGGGAAGAGAGGAGAGGAGAGGAGAGGAGAGGAGAGGAGAGGACACGAGAGGAGAGGAGAGGAGAGGAGAGAGGAGAGGAGAGGACACGAGAGGAGAGGAGAGGAGAGGACACGAGAGGAGAGGAGAGGAGAGGAGAGGAGAGGAGAGGACACGAGAGGAGAGGAGAGGAGAGAGGAGAGGAGAGGAGAGAGGAGAGGAGGGGGAAAGTGGACAAGAAAGGAAGGATGGATGAATGGATGGATTATTGATTTTTAAACAATGCACACAACCTGCATAATAATGCTACTTTTGGGCTCTTACACATTAGCATTAGCTTACATTTACCTAACAGGGGTAACCAACACTTTCTTCAACAGATAATTAACCAATGATGAAACTGATGGTTAGTGTGATCAAAATATATGCTGCTACATTAAAGATAAAAACAGTGATGATAAGAAAGTCCTCTAACACACATGCAATACATGAATAGTGACCACAAGAGAGACAAAGAAAGAAGGACAAAAAAAGAAGAAAATAAGGAAGAAAGGAGGAACACAAAGTGAAGGAAGGAAGTAAACAGCAAGATAAAAAAAAGGACACCTGTACACCATGTCTTAAACCTCACAGTGAACACACTCACACACACCTTGGATCCGTCCCAGTATCTGCTGATGCAGGCCATGCAGAAGCTGTGGCCGCACGGTGTGGTTGAAGGGTTGGTGAACACATCGAGGCAGATGGAGCACTGGAACTGCTCGTCAGACAGAAAACTGCCACATAAAGACATCCTGCAGGTGGTCAGAAGAAAAATATCTCAGCAGCTACAGACCAGATTCTCATCAAATCTGTTTGGACGGTCTCCAGAAAACAGATTGAACTTTTTTTTTAGGACCATTTGTGTGGAAAGCACCACAACCACAAGTCTGAACACATTCTGTATAAACGCTGCTGCAGTGATATGATCCTAAAACGCTTTGCACAGACAGAACCGGGAGCTTTCCAACGATGTTTAACCTGTCGAGGGTTGTGTGAAGACACAAAGACCGAAGCGTCCAACGTTTGGTTTTAAAATTAACCAACACATTTGATCATGATGTTACGTATGTCATTAATTCAAACTGCCAGATTTCCATTAATTTAGCTGTACACGTTCATGGTCCCCTGAGGGATGAATCCCAGTAACCTTTGTTCTAGCAACAGTTTGAGACCGAAAAGAAAATGAAATGCGCAGATTTGCACAAACTTTGTTCGACATATTGATGCTCTCCAGGGGATAAACCCTTTTTACTTGCATAACCCCCACGACCTGAACTCTGTCGTCAACCTCAGGACAAACTTTTTACTTTCTGTCACACATACAGGTAATTCATCACTGTCTTGTTTGTTCCGTCGAACAGTCTTGGTCGTGTCATGTTTGACCTTTTAAGTGACAGTGAAACTGTTACATAAGGAGCCGCTTATCTATCGTCATATGGACAAGCCAGTGCAATCAAAACAAAGTGGTGATGTTATGATGTGTGTTGTTGTTTTTGTTTGTTTGTTTGAAATGGAAGTGTGACATGACTGAGAAAGTAAAGGAGGTGAACGGGAAGGAAAGTAGAGTGAAGCAAGTTATTATTAAGAGCTGAAGTCATGATTGATAGATGGACACATTATATAACACCTATATTTTCCTTGTCGCCACAAATCAGATAAGGATTGTCTTGGAATGAAGCAAGGCGAGATTCTGCCCTGCATTATCACGTACATCACATATAAACACATGTTTGTACAGGTGACATTTCACTTGATTCTAATGGGGAAGTGCACTTTAAATAGCTTCTGATACCACAAGTATCAATTTATCCACAGTAGTATCTACTTTTCTCCATTATCTACTCCGTGCATCCACTCTCTGGGGAGCTGGAGACTCTCCCAGCATGCTCTGGGTCAGATGCGTGGTGTGCCAAGGATAGTTTACATGTCCATTAGAGCTAACACATACAGTACAGATGTTTGTTTTGAGGGTGTGGAAGAAAACCCACGAAGAGTAAAATTCCACACAGTTGAAGCCAAATAATCATTAACTAAAAGATACTAGAAAATAAATAAAAGAAAGAGACAATAGAACCTAAAATAATAATGATTTTACCACATGTATGCAAGTATTGATTATTGTTTATAAGTGCAAGTGGTTCGTTTTCAGTAACAGCAATTCACACCCACATCATTGTCTCATGATGGAAAGTTCAGTCTTTTGCAGACATTCTTCTTCTCTGTCAAAACCCAGTGCCTACATTACCCAAAATGCAACTTGTACAAAGACACATGTGTAATGTAGCCTCAGGCAGAGATAATGAGTGGGCGACACAGGTCTCGTTAGCGCACTTCTTTCTAAATCTACAACCTCAGATTTTCTTTTTTAATTTTCAAACTTCTTCAGTCCCAACCCGAGGCAACAAGTCAGATCTCCCGCAGCTCCTTCTGGCTTCATACAGCATTTCTTTCACATACGCAACAGTAGCCTCCTCCCAAAGGCCCGTGAACAGAGTTCCCCTTTATTTAAAAGTTTAAATGCTCCTCTGTAAACACAAACACAAACACAGATACACACTGCTTATATGACATCCATGTACAACAACACACGTCCGCAATAACTGACAGTTTGGCTTTATTGTCAATTGAGAAGCAAGAATTGGCCTCAACAGTCTCCTATGGTTAGAAGGAGTGGGGGTTTTAAATTAAATAATAAAATGTCTGACCCTTTCAGCAGCTCTCTGCACCTGCCTCTAAATTCTTCTGTAAGGTGTTTGAGCTTCTTTACGCTAAAGGAAGTTGGTGTGCAGCCAAGTGATTACTAAACAAAAGCAATCACATAAAACATCATTAAAATGTGTAACTAGCCACAGGACACACTCCTCACAACTTCATAAAAGAAAAAATGAGAGCGTAGTGTAAACTAAAGAGCCTTTCACAATAAAATGCTTGACTGAAGCACCACATGAGAATATAATGAATAAAGGTTGAGCATTTTATTTTTAGGCTCTAAAAAACCTTTTATCTCACTGGTTAAAAATAAAAATAGGCTTCCTTCCTCCTAGTTCTTTGGGATGAGGATGATTTGGGAGTTTTAGGAAATACATTTTTACAAGGAGTTTCAATGAAGAAATGCAGAAGATCAGTCGATTGACCAATTAGTCAATCGAAAGAAAAATAATTGAAAACTTTCTGTCATTTTTGAAGCACAAGGAAACATTCTGTGGTTCCAGCCACTCGATTGTGAAGTTACTCTTTTTTCTAATTTCATATCAGTGTAAATTGACAATATTTTGGACTTTTGGTTTGGAAAAAATCAGATATTAAAGTCATTGTTTGTTGCATCTTGACATACTCAAAATGAGCTTTAAACATGAAATAAAAGAATAAAAGCTGATACCTTAGTGCAGGTGAGACAATTGATGTGGTTGTCGTCTTATTTCTGGTTTTAAAGTATTTCCAGAAAGCTCCAGAGATGAACCTAAACTCTTCTAATGTTATCTATATTGTGTCTTGATCTTTAGAGGTCTTATCTTAATCACTCACACACTCCCTTATGAAGTGTGTCTGCTTCTCAGGCTGTGAAATATAAAGGTTTGCATGAAGGTTGTGATTTTCCTTTCTCGTGGAGAGGAAAGTCACACCACGCCCACTCACCAGTCGTGCTGCATCGACCTGTTTGCCAGGTCGATGCAGCACGACGGGTTAAAGTGGGAGAATGATACATACACAGAGAGAGTAGGTCAAACGGCCTCTATGTGCAACCTATATTTCTAAAACTGTCAACAACATTTCTGTTTTGAGTTTCAGCCTCAGAATGAGTCGTGGGAACAATGTGCTAATCGACTTTCTTTAGCTATGAAAAGAACTGCATAAGAAATGTAAATATGTAACACTAACACTATATTAAAGCTTTAATCATATTTTCATTAACAATGGATGAAACAGTTATAGTGTATAATGTGAAAACTTGTGTTGTACAGGGAAAAAAGTTGATTGCCCTGTTAGAAGTTGACTGTTTACCTAGCAATTGATAGCGACCAAAGGTAAAATAGTTGTTGCAGTGATATCTTTCGAGATTTGTAAAAACATCCCTCTGTGTATTTTAAACTGCTCTTCAACATTTTTGCATAGATGAGCCTTCAGATTCACATATCTAAAACCGAAGCCGGACTTCCTGGATCATTTGTCATTGTCTCAGCAGTTCCTGAAGCAATAACACGTCCCCAACACTCCAGTGCATGTTTGTTTTTGGTCTGAACTAGTGCTAGGAGTCTAGAAATTAAGCTAGCAGCCCCATGAGGCTGTACTTAGGCATTGTAAACAAAATGCCAATGCTAATAGTGACAATGCTAACACATTGATCATCATTTTAGTTTAGCAAGCTAATATTTGCCATCTATTACCCATTAAATTTGGGATTTATTACCTTGAACTATCAAAATACTTTAGCTGATGTGAGGTGTTTGTTTCCTAGCTTTGATATAATCTAGGTGGCTATGTTTTGGAGACGAGCTAACTAACAAGCCTTTGTGTGCGTGCTAAGATAAGCTAATCAAATCCTTTAAATTGGCTATTTGTAAGTTTTATCTGCTGCTTAACATGATTTTCTTACCGGAAGCAGGTGGTGGTGACTGTGGCTTGACAACAGCTTCAGCCATCGTTGCATTTAGAAAACAAGAGGTTATAATACGCCCTGCGAGCAGCGCTACTTCTTTGGGGCAGATTCAAGGGTACAGTGACTCGCTATCTGAAAGTGACAACACGGGCAAAGGCTAGCTGGTTAGCGTGCTAACTTCAGTAAGAAAATACATGATTGAGAGAAGACTTAACATTGGCGTTGCTTTCCACTGCTGGAGTCAGCTGTTGGTGAATAAAGGAAGGAAGTTTGATACTTAAATCACAATGTTTCTTCTAAACTGGTAAGTAAACAGCTGCTAATGCTAACGTTAGCTATGTAGCAAAAGTAGCAAAACTTACAAATAGCTCCTTTAAGGATGCATTAAATAATATATGGTCTTGTCTTCAAACTCATCATGAAACTTAACACAGAAATAATGATTTTCGGTTTTGTTTTGTTTTGTTTTGTTCTTGTTTTGTCTCAAGATAAAAATAAAACAATCTCTTTCCTCTGCTCGTCTTGCAGCTGTTATTTCTGTCTTCATGACTGTTACTGTACCACGACCTGCAATTTAAGGACAATAGCTTTAACAACAACAACTCCACTGTGGCTTGGACACTGTGAGAATAATAAAAATATCTCTTCTTATCGTCTCCTTCATCCGTGCCAGGAATCTTCACGAGCGATATAGAGCTGTGAGAAATGTGCTTTCTGCCACCTGCATGTTTCGGCTCACTTTCAACTCCTTGCTCACTGTGTGTGTTTTTGTTTGCGCCAAGTTATTCAGGCCAGAGTCGCCTCACATTTTTCACGTTTCCCATTCCTCTCGGCTAATGATGCGCTACCGCTCAGAGCGAGATAAGCGGACGCACAGACAGCGTGTACCAAAACAGGATGTTGTGCTTCTGTTAGAAAACATCGTCCTTAACCATGCTGCTGACTCAGTCCCTGAGTATTTCCAACTTGTGGCACATGCAGATACATTTTTCTGGTTGATTTCAAATACGCACACCGAAAGAAAAATAGCTAAATTGATAGTAGGCGTTCACACAAGTCAATTTTTTTTTTGCTATCCTGTGAAACTGTCTCCAAAATGGCAGCTTTTCATGGGTAATGTAAGAAAACTAATGTATTTGTTAAGATGGTTTTTGAAATGTTTTACTTGGCTTAGGAAGTAGCTTAATTTTCTCAGCCTGAACCTTGAATCATTCACTCAACTCAACAACTTTGGCGATACGTGGTTTTCACTGGACGGTGACAGTTTTTGGTCAATTTCACCTGTTAATGTGCAACTTAGCTAATATATATAATATAATATATATCGCTTTTAGAACCATTTGTTGACAAATTTTATCCCTAAATGTCCCTAAAAATCCTGCACGTCCAAATTCAAAGGTACTTTATTAGCGTGACTAACTTCCCTTCACATTTAATTATCTCCCAATCTGCAGTACCAGTCGTACTTTTCCTCTTGTACATTCTGCACTGTCACCTTTATGTTATTGTTTCACAGTAAGAGCTGTTGCTCAATCTCAGCCAGGTGATAACCGTACCTGCACCGGCTGATACAAAATGGGGTGATCCAATGACCGAACCTGGCTTCGAACCGAAACTATTTTTGAGCAGATGCCCAAATCTAACCTGTCAAGATTTCACATGGCTCACCTGTGTGTTTCCCCTGCACTGTACACCTGTGACTCATTCCCGCCTCAGCTGCTGCACATTAATAATTCTGTCTGAAAATAAACACAGTCATACCTGTTGTCAAACTGCTCAGATGGACTGCACCCATCTTTGATCGTGGCCTGCATTTGGATGATGACTGCACAGTTTTAGTGGGTGTATCTTTTGCACGACTGTTATCATGGTGACAAAATCTACCTAGGTGTCTCGCGAACCACATTTTGCCACAATGACACACACTCAAACACTCACAAGGTGAAAACAATACCAGCTGTCAATTTCGGTAATAATAACATTCCAGTTCCTGGTTTCTTTAATTGTCCATGCTGGGAAACGTCATTAATGTTATGAACAGTTACACCTGTGCTTTTCCTGTTGTGACACGTCAGAGTTTCGACTGTGGGAAAGATCCGTTGCTCTTACTGTTTCTTGTCAAGCCCATTTACCTGCCTGAACTCCTTTTCCTCATCTGCTGCTGTTGACCAGGTTCCTCTGGCTTGTTTCCTTCTCTGAACCAGCACACCTCTTGGTTAAGCCTGGTTTAACGTCAAACTGTAGCTGCCTCTTGTCTGCAGCTGGATCCTGTTACAGCGCAATCAGTTTTCACCTTGTGAGTCTCTATGACAACAAGACTTGGAGAAGCTGGGAATGAGTGATTGCACCTGGTTGTTGTTACTGATGTTTTTAAATTGGACAAATCTAAGTTCTGTAAAGTGGGAAAAATTAATCATATGACAATCTGTGATAAGGACATAAATAAACAGACAAGCTTTAATTCTTTATCTCATGTTTACCAAAATAAAAAACATAATAATTGATACAAAAACCCCTTCAATGCAAAAGATTGTTGTATTTGGCTTGTGGATACACTCGTGGGCATCTCCAATCCTCATACCATATTCAATGCCAGTGTTTCTCTCCTCAATACCAGTTGTTTTCACACAATGCTACTTCTCAGAAGTAGCATCATATGAAAACAACAGAAAAGAGAAGCATCTCTTATCATGCTGCTGCAGGATTCTCACCTCGGCAGCTGTATGAAGAAGTGAGTTTCAATAAAGCTAAATCATTGGTGGGATAAGTATATATAGAAAAAAAATTCATTGTTGACTTTTTTTTGTTTTCAACCAAGACATCTCTCCCTTAACCCTTCCGCGGGCATTTTTGTACATTTTTCTCAACTTTTTTTTTGGATTGATAAACATTTTAAATCATCATACATCAATATTTTTTTCTACTTTTTTTTCATAAATCAAATAAACAACTTCAAACTTGCTCAAAACTACCAAACCTGAGCATATAACACTATTACATCAGCATGGCCAGTGCTAGTGGTGAGAAAACCTGTCTTCACATTATTTGGATGTGACCCCCTCTGTACTGAGAACATTATATTTAATTTTTTTACCAAGAAATTTTGACACTCTGGCCTTTGTTGTAATGGATGAGAAGATAACATTTTACACAAGAGTTGACAGGTCAAGGTCACAGACAGATGCTGAGAAGATAATTCTTTCCCCACCTCTTCTGCTTTTTTTTTTTTTTAGCTCTTTTATACCTTGTCCTCACAAGTATTAGTGAAGACTTGTCTGTCGCCTCATTGAGGGTAGTCATCTTCTTCAGCATCTCCATCATCTCCACCATGAAGACGCTGGCTGTGTTGGTGCTTCTTTGCACCGTGATGGTTCAGACCGGAACGGCTCGTAAGTGTTAATGTTTGTGTGTGTGTGTGTGTGTGTGTGTGTGTGAATAGATCTAAGGTGAGGTCGCATGGAGCCTGCCCAAAATTGCCATCCAACACAAGGGTTAATCCAGATAAAGGGCCTTTCTTTCTTCTCTATTTTGCTTCAGGAAGGAGAAACCAGTTCAGGAGGGCATCATTTTGCCCCGTTGGTTGGACTGCGATCAGAGGACGCTGTTTCCGCTTTGTTTCAGCTGCGACGTCTTGGGGTAAAGCTGAGGTAATCAGGAAAAATTTGATTCAGATTCAGAAATATTTTTTTCAAGCGTTCTTTAATGTTTAAGTTATTTTTCTGTGGTAATTGCACTTCATCTCCGCGACAGAAACACTGTCAGGTCATAGGTGGACACCTCGCATCTGTGCACAACGCTGCCGAGTATCGCAAAATTCAGAAGATGATATTGAAGGCCACGCGTGGGTTTCCACAAACATGGCTTGGAGGCAGCGACTGCCAAGACGTAGGCGATACCAACTTGCTTTTATCCTCATTCAAATATTAATTATTTACCAATTTATTCATACAGTTTTCAATTCTCCTGTGTCCTGTAGGAGGCTATATGGCTGTGGAGTGATGGTACACCTTTCAACTATATGCACTGTGGCACATTTAACAACGGTTGGTGGAATCAGCACTGCCTGCAAATGAACTATGGAGGTAAATCACACATTATTTGTATCAATAATAGTGTGGATAATAAAAGAAAAGTATCTGGATATATACTTTAAAATCTCAAGTGACAAACGCTGTTAAAATGATAAATGATGACCGACAAAGTGACTTTGGTGTCGGTAAACAGTTTCAGCTTTTGGGTTCTGTGGCGTTCATTGACTCCTGTGTTCTTATTTCGTACAGCAAACAAGTGCTGGGATGATGTGAAGTGCAGCAGCCATCTTCCATCTGTCTGTGTCCTGGGTCCTGGCAAATTTGACGCAGTGGCCTGATGCACCCGTGAGGAAGCACAAAGACATATTTGTGTTTATGCTTTTGTTGTAACGCTTTTTAAGGAATGAAGCAATGTAAACAGGAGCTGGATTGTCTCTTAGGCCTCGTGTCTTAAATAAGAGAAGACTGGATGTGCTGTGTGGACAATGCTTTTTTGGCAAAACTTTATTGTAGAGAGTGAACTCTTCTCTTTTTCATGCAAAAATAAAATGCTCAAGCAATGACAGAGGCTGTTTTGTGAATCTGGTGTATGTCAAGATATGGATTAATAAGGACTTTAACGGCGCCCGCTATACATCCTTTTTTACAACAAAGTAAAATTACTCTAATGAAAACGTGTCACCATTTCAAAAGTGTGTGCAGCGTTAGATCCTTAGATCTTTAGATCTTACCCGAAAGAATAAGAAGAATTTCAAATTGAGTATCCTACATATCCTGCAGTGTTCAAATATAATTAAATGAGCAATAATTGGTTCATACAGAATATATTTTCAACATTAAAAAGGCAGGGAGGACTTTAAAATCATTTTTTAAAAATGTATTTTATTTGAGACGAAACAAGTAGAACTGCTCCTTTTCATTAATTATATTTCCTATAAAACAGAAATCCAAATAAATATAATACAGATTTGTTTGGCTGAATTTCTCTGCTACAATATAGTCAAAGAGTGTGACACATGAAGGAAATTTAATTCCTCTCCAGCCCAGGTTGGATATATTACTTATTTCTGATTGTGTTGTTTTCAGTCTTTGGCCGCCACTCACTTGTTGACTTCTAATGCAACTCCTATTGATGGGAAAAGACTTATTTTATATTATTTCCTGTTTTCCAACTTCACACTGAGGAAAATGAGTCAGACCCTCAAGGTTTAGAATCACATGTTAACCTTTAAGTTATAGTTATCCATAACAAATGATCCTCTTCCGCCTTGCACCGTGTTCGTCACCACTGTACTTCAGATCGTCTGAGTTTACAGTACTGACTTCTTTACATTCCTTCCATGAGGGCCTTCTTCTTCTTCTTCCTCACAGGCTTATTCTGGGCTTCGGTTGTGTTGCTGCTGAAGTTGCCGACACTGCTGGCTCTCTTCATCTCGTACACCACCTGAGCTGCTTCGTCAGAGAGAGTCTGCAGGGAGGACAGTTGATAAATCTGTACTATGTAGCTCACTTTAAATGCCTGATGTAAAATGAACATTTAACATTTAATGTTTCAAATCACACTATAATGTTAATATTATACACATATAAAATGTGTTTTTGTTTGTATCTTGGGGAATACCTAAAACCATTTGGGAATATTAGATCAGTTTATCTCAATCAGGCCGAAAAATACACTGTATATAATCCATAATCAGAAGTAAACATGAAGTCCTTCTAAATGGCCACCGGGTGGTGCTGTTGTGCTCACATCTCCACTTAAAAACTACTACCTTGTTTCAGGGCCCATGGCCGAATCTGTAGTTTTTGAGACATTCTGTTCACTAAAAACAAACTGCTGATAACACAAATTATCCTTCAATCATCAGTTTATGGAGTGAAAATTTCAAATCTTGAACATGAATTATATTATATGCCTTTGTTCATAAATTAACCGTATGATTACCTGAGACTCTGTGGTGATGTCACAGATTGTTGTCATGGTGTCCATCCAGTTGCCATAGATAGACTCTTGCTTTTGAATTGGCCTGTGCTGACTTTGAGGCAGAAAGAGGAAGTGTGAAAACCACCTCTCAGTACGCACACAGACACACACAAACACTCTTGCATTAACCACCAGATGTGCATGTCTGACTGTAACTCTTAACTTTAAACCTATTCCTGCCCATAACCCTGAAATCAAGTCCAAGTCCAAAATAAAGTTCAGAGGTCAGAAACTCATACCTGATTTGTTCGAGCAGGTGTTGCTGCGCTTTTAGTTGCTTCTGTGCTTCCTGCACTCGACCCTCCATGGTTAAACTGGCACAGAGCTGAGCGCAGTGGACGCCGAGCACCGACATGTTGAAACTACCGGCCCAAATCCGGCTTCAGACAGACAGAGGGGGTGAGATGAAGACAGATAAATTATCTCTAATCAACACAAACGCAGCTTAAACTTCTAGCGTTCTAGCGCAGCAAGCGTAGGTAGAGTTTTTTACCTGGAGGAGGTGACCGGTCGCTGTTCAGTGATGATGCGAGTGACTCTCTGTTGGTCTCTGGTCTTGAAGCTCAGCTGGAGTTGGAATGGGAGTGTGTCTTTCTGGAGGAAAACTGACACACACATACATATAATATCTTATAATAACAGCTTGTTCCATACTTCTTCTTCCCTACAGTCCCCACAGTGAGGTGGCCAGGTGACGGTCCCCACACTGTGACGTAAACCAACATAACACAGCGGTGTTCATGTCGTTCTTTTGTCGTTTGCGTTTGAGTATACAGTCGGTCTTACCGTGCATAAACTCTGGTTTGACAGCAAACTCGAAGGTGATCTCCAGCCCCTTGGTCACATTCCCTATCTCTCTCACCAGTTTGTGATTGTTTTCATCCTCATAGGGAAAATACCTACAGAGAAAGATGAAGAAGAGAATTAAAAATCAACATTAAAAAGCTACGTTTCTCAGACTTACATGCAAATAAACAGGAAAGAGTTGAATGGATGGAACAGAAAGAAAGTGAATTAGTATTTTGGCATATTTAAACTGAGCATACATCATGTTATATGCAAATGACTGCCTGGAGTGAAAGCTAACCTGTTAGCATGAAAGCATTTTGGTGTTTATCTCCTCATTGTTGCTAGATTTACAGACATAACAACCTGAAAAGTTCTTGTTAGTGTTTTCTATAAACGTCAGTCACAACTCACATTCCATCAGAGGCAAGCAGCGTTGCCGTGACACTTGTTGCTAGGACGTTGTCCCTGGAGGCCGCCTGCATCTCTCTAGCAATGGTACCGATGTTCACGATGTTCACCTGTGCAGGAGAGCGAGTTATTTTCTCAAATTTAAGCCTTTTCAAGTTGGTATTCATAACTTATTGAGCTTTTAAACCCAGAAGCGGTGTTACGCAATCTCACCCTTCCCCCTGTAGTGTCTGCGAGTCTCCCAACGTCAGCCAAGCGACAGTCCGTCCCTTCAAAGCTCATTATTGATATTATGACTCTAGGGGAGGAAAAAGAATGAGAATGTGTTTAATTTTATTTTTTAATTTCTTTTTATTTTGTATTTTATTTGTGTAATTTGTGTGTGTCCTCACCCACTCCCCACCGCCTGAAGAGCCAGCTGTCTGTAGAAATACGGCGTGAGGGGAGACAAGGACAGAGATGCTGTTTGCTCCATCTCACCCAGTCCAATGTTGGCTCTGCCATCAGTGCACAAAATCACCTGTACAACGAGATTGAGAACTACCTTACCAACAAGCTGCAGTCCACATGGGCAGCATCACTGTAAAGATTCAGTAACCTCAGATAGAGTAATACCTACTCAGATAAAATGATCAATAGCACATTTATACCATAGGTTGTAAGTTGTGTAACGTCGCAGTATTTCCTTAAACGTCAATTAGACTCACTCACCTTTGACCCAGGGTATCTTGACGCTATAGCAACCGAGGCTAACGCTGCAGGACCGAGACACGTAGCCCCGTGTTCCCTGAGCCTGGATTATACAGAAAACAAAATTTACAGTTGTGTACCACAGGGATCCACACGCAAATACAATGTCGTCACTTACTCTCGGACTCTCTGTATCAGTTGCTGAAAGGTCTCCGCAATACAGTGTGGGACGCTGTAAGCCGCACCCTGTTGCCATATATGGTCGTAGTCGACCAACGCCCAATCCCTGAGAGTGAGAGGAGTGCGAGTACCATCACCATATATTACAACCTGTAAAAATAACGCATGAGAAGAAGGTTAGAGGATCGTGCGAATTTGAGTATGGCAGATTTCCCACTTTCAAACTTTTGATTTGTTTTTGTATGTTCACAACCATGAGGATAAAAGCAGTTTGAGATATATCACTGTATTTACCTCCCCACAGAAGAAACCACCTGCTGATATTTTACTGTACAAAAGAAAAAGCAACTTCCGCAGAGTGTAATAATTTATCACCGCAAACAGGAAGTCTTCTCTTGTTTTTGTTACGGCGTGATGACTTGAGTGTGTTAATATCAGTTCTGCATGATACAGCCTGTCAATCTCCTGATGTTTGAATCTATTGCACTGGGATAGCCTAAAAAATTTTGTAAGTTTATTTCTACAATTTTTTGTTGTTGTTGTTTTAGAGATTTCTGGGTTTCTTGACTTTATTTCTCAGTTCAGCTTTTAAAACGACATGATTATGACATCTGTAAATGGCTAAAACTCAAGTATTCTCACTCATTCCAATGTAAATCCCATAGTTCAGTCTCGTATACAAAAGTCCAGTTCACCCAAAGAGGCATTTTCCCTCTCAGATATTCAATATGTCACAAGAAAAGAGAAAAAAGTCAAAATAAAATCATTTTTATTTCCCTTTAATCATCCTGTAAAAGCAACAAATCAATAACATTTGTATTTATATAATGCAATAAAAAAAAAACTTAATTTTACCTCATCACCGAATGTCACCAGTGCCACTCTCCTGCGGGGGGACTGCTGCAGCATGGACGTCAGCGCTCTCTGGAGGGCGTCCTGGATACCCTGTCGCCACCACATGCAAACCACGTTAATATTACAGTCTGCTGACCACTATACATGTGTGAGTTCAGTCACCATGGTGAACTTGATAAAAATCTCACCTCTAGTCTGGATATGTGGGCTGGAAATCCGCTGCTTGATGTGACCTAGAAAATATGAGACTGAGATGTCTCTTCACATATAATGTTCACATACACACTTTTTTTTATCTTATTGTGATTTAAGGTGGTAACACACCATATCATAGTTTTCTGTGATTAATTTCACCTCCAGTCAAACTTTGCCGTGTTAAAGTGACATTTCCCGTCTTGCAGTGCTGTTTCCTGACGTGGGCGCTCTTTTGTTTGTGTGTTCAGCTGCTGTGGCTGTTATTACTTCATGCTAACTACCTAGTTTTTCTGTTAATCCTAAACCAAAAGGTAACTTTTTAAAACTTAAACAACCATAGTTACTGGTTGGTTTTCAAATTAAGAAAAAAACATATGATAAGCTGACAAAATATGTAAAATGATAAAACTTGAACCACATGTTTTGCTACTGATCCCTTACAAAAAGCAATGTTTTTTCTGCTTTCCTCTCCCATTAATCATCTCATGACCCCACAGATTTATCTCGTGGCCCTTTGGAGGGGCCCGACCCACAGGTTGGGAACCACTGTATTATACATTACTGTATATAGTAGTTAAATACACCTTGAGTAGCTACAGCAGTAAGATGTTGCTTCACTATTAACAATCTAATTATGTCAAATATAATAATAAGGATAATACTCTTGTCATTTGCTTCAGTGTGTGCTTCACACACACACACACACACACACACACACACACACACACACACCTCTGTAGTGACGCTCATGCTGCCAGATATGTCCACACAGAACACCACCAGCGTGTCCTCCAGGTTCTGGTAGTCGTCGTCGCTCTGGCTCGGCAGGTAAAGGTCGTCACTGCGCACACCTGCGCGCTGACCGATACACACTCTCTGCAGGCCGTCGCTCACACTGTTCTCACATCCGCAAAACTCACACACCCACACCTGAGGAAGAAGATATTTTATTCTTTATTTATTTTATTTTACTGCTCATCACTTTTGTTTCAGTGATAATAAAAAGGGAAGTTACCACTCACATTCCTCTGTAGAGAACTCAGACATGACAAGGCAGCACTACATTTCCCACAAACCACTGGGCTCTGAAAATTCTCCATGCCTGAGGCTGTTCAGAGAAGGAGGCAAAAAGAAAAGAGGTTAAAAAATGGAACAGGTGTGTTTGTTTGTGTGTGTGTGTGTGTGTGTAAGTGTGTGTGTTAATGTGACCTTGGCTGATGTTGACCAGTTTCCCAACACTGAGGGAGACGACGTTGATGTTGGCTTTCAACCTGCTCTCTCCTTCGAGCTTGTCAGCTGATGAATCACGACAAAGGAATGAAGAAAGCAAACAGTAAATATAACTTTGGAGCATTCACGATTCATGTAGAGAGAGAGATTGTGAGGGGGGGGAGGGGCAAAGGGCAAACAAAACTCACTTCTGGGTGGGACAGGCGGCGGGAGCGAGCGAGGAATGAGCGGAGGCTGAAAGGCGGGAGCAGAGGGGAGAGGAAGGGAGATAGGATGAGGTTTTTTGACGCGGCGAGGAGGCAGCGGTGGAGGAGCTGGACCTGGGGAAAGAAAAGAAAGACTGTGATGTTTGTCACGGAGGCTGATCCAGGTTTAGATTAATGTCGATCGTCACAGTTGCTCAAAAACAACCCTGAGGCCCCTGATGATGAGTGCTGTAGCTGGCGTATATCTATTGCCATTCAGTGAACATCTGTAAATTGTAGCATCAACCTATTGTCTGCATGTGAGGTGTTTGGTGGACCTCTGTAAATTGCAGAGTTCTTAAATGGTCTTCTTTGCATGGGGTCTTGGTTTCGCCACTGTTTCCAAGGCAGCAACTAGTTTTTTTGTGAAATTTTTAGTTTCTGTCTGTGTGAGTTCACCATCAAGGTCAAAGCTGCTTTTCACCATATTGACCATGTAAAGTGGTGAGACTTCCTGTGAATGTGGTAAAAAAAAAAAGAAAAAAGTCAACACAACTGTTTGACTTTTTAAAGGTTAAATTTGACAAACTGAAGTAACTGTTGGTTTCATCTATGTGATTAAATAAACATGTCAGCGTGGACTTTCCCTCGTCAGAGTGTTATCTTCACATCTCTTTTACTGTGCTTCTCTGTCTCTTGCAAGCATGCCCACACACTCACACACACGCATGCATAAATAGACACACACACACACACACACACACACACAACACTACTGCTTAATACGTTTTCCTGTTATTTCACTGCAGGGCTCTTGAGAATAAAATTACTCTCTTCAGACAGAAAAACAACAGTTTAGATACATTGAACTTTGTGAACGATGTGTGTGTGTGTGTGTGTGTGTGTGTGTGTGTGTGTGTGTGTGTGGGAGAGAGAGCAAGACAGACAAAATTACCTTTCTGTTTAAAAGCCACTGTGTTGTCATATTCATTCTGAATAGGAGAAATATCTGTGGACGTTGGGACAATTACTTTATTAACACACATGTATGATGCTAAAACACTAAGTTAAACCACAAACATACAGTAAATGGAACAAATAATATAATATAATAATATATATTATTTATATTATATCAATTAATCCAGGTTAAAGTGATGTCATCCATTTGAAATGACCTTATTAACTCATCCATGTAACTCAGGAGGCACGCTCTTATTTTGAAAAAAAAGAAAAAACGATTCGCGTGATGTTTCAAATGATGAGCTGATTAAATGATTAGATTGTTCTTCAGTAAAGACATAAAAGGAAATAAAACTTTATCTACTGTATGTGACACAGAAAGGAGTTAAGAAAAGCATGCAGCAAAATATATATATTAGTATCAAGTATATATACTGTATATATAAATACATATCAGAGTATTATTATTATTATTATTACATATTTGTATTGAGAAGTTTTATTGAAAACTGTCCAACTCCAAAGTTTAGGGGCAAAATTTCAGACAAAGTTTCACTAGAAATTTAGAAGGATTTAATGCACTCACCTGCTTCGTCACACCTCCAATTACATACGACATGACTGCAGGCAAACTCCATCTGAGACACACAAAGACACAAAAACGTTTATATTATAATTTCATTTCAAATGCTCGACGTTCAGTCGCGCCGCTCTATGCTCAAACACTGGATCAAATGAACGGAGGAAAGAAAGTGAGAAATACGAACGCAGCACGAAGAAATAAAACAGCTCAGCAATATGACAACAGCAGATCAGCTTCCTGGCATTGTGGATTCATCGTCACCACGGCAACCGGGCCCTTGATTTGGTTATTTTTCTAGTTAACAGGTGGCTGAGTAAAACCATGAAAGCAGACGTTTCCTGTTTGAACAACTGTAAGTTGAAAAATGAACAGCTTGGTACATGATGAGCTGGTATGGGTTAGATGAAGCACAAATGTGTGTAACAGTGTGTTTCATGGCTGATCGACACACGCGCGCAGTATTTTTTTAATATGAATTCAGGAAGCTGAACTCCGTCTGCGGGGCCTGAAACAAAGACACGGAGCGAACACCAGTCAGTTCAACGTTTATAACCAGAAAATTTGAGCTTCATTTTGAAACCATTTCATAGTCACATTCTGTTATAGTTAGGATGAGGAGATAGTCCAATGATTGGCTGATACAGGGGTCAAATCACAAGGTCAACATGGTGACCCACAGCTGTGACCAACCGGCTGAGCTTCCCTATCTATCTCTATTCAAAATAGAGCTCAAACAATTAGTTTATTAATGGATTAGCAGAAAAAGAATCAGCAACTACATATAATTCATGAATTGTTTTAGTCAAGTTTTTAAGCAAAACGTTCCAGCTTCTGAAATGTGCTGAATTTTTGGTTTCTGTTTTATATCTGGAAAACTGGTGTCAAATACTTTTCCCCCGCAAAAATATGAAATTACAATCCCTTATTTCACTGGAACATTTTGTATTAACAATCACATTTGCTCATTGCTTTTTTCTAATGTGAAAATGTAAAATGTATGTTTGTAAAGCATCTATTTAATGCCTGTGAATTTGTGTGTCTTGTCTATGTATAAATTCTTTGTGTATTCCTGTACACAGGTCTCTCTTGGAAGATGGATCCTGATCTCGATGAGACTACCTGTTTAAATGAAGGATATAATAATGACGTCAATGTAGCTTAAACATGTGACACAAAGAAAAAAGGAGGGGAGCTTCCAAACCAAGCCTGTCTGTCTTCTTCATGCCTTCAGGTTCCCGTAACTGTGAACATATTTTGCCTTTTTTAAATGTTCTTCTGGCTTTCCTGCATTTTTCTTTGTGTTGTCACAGACCTGCTTGGAAAGCCTTTTGCCTCCTGTTTTCATGGATTCCTCATTTTGTACACAATTAATTTTGGCCTGGATCCTGATCAATTAACATGGAAGCATGAGGAAATCAACATCCTGACATGCAGAAATCTGTAAAAAAATTTGAAGCCATGCTATGTTGAATGCCAAATCTAATTTTAGCTTTAAAATAGACACCTACTAAACGCAATTAAGCTCAGCCTGTCTTTGAAATAAATGTTTGACATGTTGGGACATACGCTTATTTGCTTTCTTGCAAAGAGTAAGACGAGTAGTTTGATACCGCTCTCATTTCTGTACGTTAAAAATTAAGCTAGCTTAGCTTAGCTTAGCACAAAGACTGTAAACGGGGGGAAACAGCTAGCCTGGTTCTGCCTAAGGTAAAATCTTTCTACCATCACGTCTTCTTCAAAGTTCACTCACTAACATGCAGTTAAATAACAAATTGTGTGCTGAACTCTTTCTGAGTGTGGACTATTAATTTCCTGGAGTATGAGCTTGTTGCCAGGCAACTGGTCCAGACCAAGAAATAGTGTGACCCACAACCCGCCATAAAACTGCCATTTGTCATTTTTACACTTAAGATTTCGTATATGGGTTTCTGGACAGAGCAAGAGCAACATTATACTGTGAATTTTATTCTTCCCTCTGTGATTCTCTTGTGTTAAACACCTGCAAAATTGCGGAATTTTCTTTTCCTCACAGATATCTGTTTTCCAAAAAGTACCGTGATTGGTTTTGTGTAATCAGTCATTCCACAACAACAGGTGTCACTCACTGTAAGTCATTTGGTGAATGTCTCACTTTGGACTTCAGACACTTTGCTGTATATTGAATAGTTTTTGCTAGATGTCAAATTAACCCCCATCTGGTTCCTAGATGCTGCTCGGTTTGGTAAAACATGTCAGGTCTTAAGGGAACACGAGTGAATTCTTACACTTTTTTTAAATTTGCAAAATGGAAAATGCAAATGAAAGCTACATTAGAAAACTGGTTGCTGTCAAATGAATCTTCACAGAGACTCTGACTTCCCTGACATAAACATACTCTCTCTGTCTCTTTAATATGAAAAAACAAAAAACACCTTATTGCCGGAGGGAACACACACACACACACACAATACAAGAAGAAAAGAATTACCTTTGCCGTGGTGAGCACAGTGGTGTCTGTAAAACTGAAAGCCAGCGTGTCTATCGCAGTAGATTCTTTTAGTACATAAGTGTGTGGGCGTGTTCAAAGTCTAACAAGAAACGCTGAGTGTGTGTGTGTGTGTGTGAGACTTATCTCGTGTGTCAGGAAGTAGGGAGTCGAGAGAAAGAGACAGAAATGAAAGTCAAAAGGAAGAGACGAAGAGTTGAAAGAAAGAAGAAAAAGATTGGTATCTATAAAGATGACTTAATCCCAACCAAAGAGAGAAAATCACATGTGAAGAAAAATGTCTACCTCAGCCATTTTGAATGAATCTGTGTCAGTGTTTGTATGTGTTGTTTTTAATGAGCTTTGATCCCAGCAGCAGCCACGGCGTCCAACCTTCCTGAAGTGCCCATGAGCCAGTGTTGACCCCTGTCTGCTCCCTGATCTCTGACCTCTTGGGGCAAATGCACTTACATGAATTGTAGACTGAAATGCTGTAAAAAAAACCATGTGCACAAACACAAACACTTTGTAAAACTAATTAATTTATTAGTCAGAATTAATACTGTTTCGTTAAGAAAGTGCTTTTCATTCATGTACAGATTTAAGACATGAAGATCTGTAGCCGGCTGGACCAGCTATTCTTAAGTTTAGCCTTATTCTAATGTGGTTTACTGAGTGGAAACTTACTCATGACTAAATTACAACAGGTTGCACCTCATAAACCTGTAGAAATGTAAGTAGAAATGAGTTGTTACTGAGTATTTACACCCAGGAGCAACCAGGTGTGACTGATGTGTAGCTAAACCAACTTAGCTTGCTAATGTCTGACCTGCTTAGAGAAAGGTAAACGGGATACATTTGACACTTAATAAGTATTGGTCAATAATGATGTGAATATTAAATCTTTTAAATTACATTTTGCAAAACTAAACACAACATACTTCAAAGTATGAAATGTAAAACTGGAAGTTACACTAGCCTGTGAAGCTACAGTGACTTATTCACATAGAACTGATTGAACAGCGCAACAGATATTTTTTAAATTTTAATTTGCAGTTATAAGGAATGTTTTTCAGGTGCCCACTTTTCCAGTTTCTGTTCATTTTCTGTATGTTTTCTATGAAAATTAGCAAAAATAGGGTTAACATCTCAGTGAATATTTAGTCACATTAATTGTTCTGTGCAAATTATTGAGGCATGATAGTGTTGTTCTGTTACTATTAGTCTGCTGATAGTAATAATCTGCTCTGGTACTATTTGCGGCATTATTTCTGCCCCTCCAGTGACTCCAGCACGGCTCTCAAGATGGCGGCTACCGCCACAGCACCGGGGTCGGGCAAGGTGAGCCTCTCGGCTGCGATGTAGCTGGCCCGTCCCGCCTTCGCCGTGAGGTCACGGGTTGCCTCCGCCCCCGATTCAGCTTTCTAGGAACAGAGAGGGAAGAAATGGAATTCAGGGAATATACGAACAAACACGTTGCAAACAAAGTCAGCCAGTGTAGAAAATCTGATTAAAACAAATGCGTGCAGTCTTTCAATTATAACTGCACCTGCACAGCAGCCTGTAGTATGAGCATCTGTCCACCAGGTGGAGCTGTAGTCAGCTTCATCAGCTCATCCACAGCAGGACACAGCGCATCCAACTAGAGAGGAAGAGAAACAGAAGCAGATGTATAAAGTTGTTATTTCATAAATATTTTACTTCTGAGCACTGGTGAAAATAACTTATTAAAATAAAAGACATGTATGAAAAGTTGCATAGAAATAAGTTGACAACTCTCTCACCATTGTTCTGTCTCCAGGATCAGCACCACCGTACCTGACGACAGATCATTTAGATTCATGTGAACATGTTATTTAATTGTTTTTTTTCATTAAGTGTTTACTTGACAAATAATTGACAGTTTCAGCACTTCTTGCACACTTTAATGTTCATATTGTATTCAGAACCTCAAAATAGATTAGACTAAAAGTATTTAAATCACTTTTAATCAAAATATAAATCACGAAAAATTAACACAGACAGACAAACAGCCACGCACCTCCTCATGGCCTGCGTCCCAGCATGCATTGCACTGGCCCAGGCTGCAGCGTTGCTCTGTCCCTCGGTCACATGAGCAGCCGCCGCAGTCAGGAACAGGCTGTACAACTGAGAAACACATAAAAGCGAGTGTGTGTTTATGCGGGTAAATATAGCGTAAGCTGTTACCACTTCGTATCCAAACTGTGCAATAATGATGAAATACAGTGGAAAACCTACCGCCCCTGAAGACCCGCCCATCTTCTCCTGCACCAATCCAGCCAAGACCGATAAGAGTTTCGCAGGGCAACCAGGGACCACGTGACCCTGCAGCCACTCCTGAATGGCTGAATGAACATTTTCACAATTGTTAAAAGTTAAATATTTCATAGACAATTAAACATCCTTTCACGTATTTACAGTGTCTTTATGCACTTTTCCTCTTCTATTCTCATTACGCCGCTGTTGATAGTCCACACAGTTTCCTACCTCTCGCAGCCTGTGCATGAGTGTTCCCACAGTCTCCGTCCCCGGCAGCGCGGTCCAGGGAGTTGAGTTCTTCCTGTTTTTCCAGCAGTGAGGAACAAACCCGCTCTAATGCTCTGCGCATCACAGGACTCAATGGACCTAGCCAGAAAAAACAACAACATATATTTAATTAATAAGCAAGATGACACTTGGCAGCTCGCGTGGCTGTATACAAAGGCTGATAGGAGACTTAAATAAGCTGCAGTTCCTCTAATGGCCACCCAGGTTAAATTAAATTAAAAATTCTGGGGCACAATCTTGTCTTTTGACGCTGTTTCTCTAAAATATCACGTCATACAAATTCACCACATAGCAGATAATAATAAACTACAAGTGCACACTTTAAGTAACCTTGGAAACCAACCTTTGGAGTGTGTGTCGTCCTGCGGTCGTGTGCCCAGGGCTGGAGGATCTGTGATGTAGCTGCGGCCGCTCACACACACACTGCTGAGGTTTGGCCAGGCGGGGGCCCTGGTCTTAGCATCTGTGTGGGACAAAGGATGTTCAGTATGTGCGTGGTTTAGTGTAGTGTATGTTAAAACACACATTTTGGTCAATCTGTGTGTGTACCAAGTCTATACTTGCATGATTCTTGGTGTGATTATCCTCTTAAAAGTGTGTGTCTGGACTATTTAAATTTTAGACCTTGTGAGGACGTTTTTGGAAAATGAGGACATTTTGGCCTTCTCTGATTGGTTAGAAGAAGGTCCACAAAAGTTACTCACTGTAGCTTTAAGTACAGAGCTGGAGTCAGGATATGTTTAGCTTAGCTTCAGATTAAAACTGGCAACAGGAGGACACAGGTGGCTTGGCTTTTTCCGCACCAAAGAAAGTGCATGTACCAATATCTCCAGAGCTGTTGTATTTACACTGTGTTCCCTGTTTGCTTAACCTGTAAGTGAACTGAAATGTATAAAGAACGCTGTGATTTTAAGGAGAGTTACGTGTTGGAGGTATTTCTTGACAAATAATGGTGCTACTTGTGTAATGCCTCTGGAAACGGTGTTAAATAAAAAAAAAAAAGACATCAGATTTGAGTTTGGAGCTTGGTACTAAACATTTTCATCCTCACTGTGACGACGACACTTTGGGAATCTGTGCTCAGTCACTCCACGCATCTTTCTCTGGAGGTTAAACAATCAAGATCTGTCAGCTGTAGAAGTGTTGATAGGTGAAGCTATCCAAAGCCAGGCTAGCTGTTTCCCTCTGCTTCCAGTGTTTATGCTAAGCTAGGCTAAAATGGCTAAAATATATATTGATATCATTCTCCTCATCTCACTGTATTTCCCAAAATGTTAAACATTTCCTTTAAGGTTTGGGTCTGTGGGAATTAATTGTGTGTTCATGCTCACCAAACAGTCTCAGTGTTTCCTCATTGGCTAGCATCAGGGTCAGCGACACTCCCGCCATCTCCAGTGATGTCATGAAAGAGCCAGACATCACCCTGGCAACCACCAAGCCGCGATTCTCTGTAACCGTGGAGACCAACGATCACATTCCATGTTTACCATTGGGTCAAAAGGTCAAAGAAAACTTTACAGCTCCTTGGTTGGGACTAGATTCTTTTAAATGGTTCTTTTAACACTTGAACATTGCCGAGCGAATGTAACCACACACAAAAACACACACACTTTACCCAGACAGATGATGGCAGCTCTAGTAACAACAGCCAGCTCCAGACAAGACAGAGCTCCGAGGTTGTTTACACACACAACCACACTGTCTCCTGTATGAAAGAAGGTAGACACACACAAACACAGAGTTCAAATAAACAGTGGCTGCATACGCTAAAAGTCACTATAATTATAATAAGAATATATGTATATAAAAATGATAATATCGTACCTGATTTCAGCGGCAGATAGGATTGGCTGTCAGGGTTGGTCATGTGATCGATCATGGTTTTCACCACCTCGTCTGCGGATGCCACCTGATTGACAGCAAAAGTGAATAAAACAAACAAAAAGGGACTGAAAAGTTCACAGAAAAAGGGTAAATGGAGTCATATAGATGGTAGATTTAGGCTGGTGTTGAATCACCTTTGACCTTTTGATTCCAGGTTCACCATGGATACCTGAAAAAGATGGAAAACACTAGTAAACTTTAAGAAATGTCCTCAAACAATCCAAACAATTGGTATCAGACCTAAAAATCTTGTATTCTGTACCCCTCTCCCTTCTCTCTTTCTCCATCCCGCTCTCACCGTCCCTTACCCAGTCCCAGCTCCATTTCTCCTGGCGGCAGGTCAAACGAAGGCAGGCAGCCTGGGACGCTGCACGGAGACAGACTCACCCCCAGTGTACCTGGAATATAAACACCAACAAAATGTATTACTAGGAAAAGTATTCCAGGAACCAAAGAGCAGTAAAGGGAATGAGCTGGTGAAGGAGTGACTCACCAATCCCCTTCAAAACTGCTGTCACCTTGGCAACAATCTGGTCCAATGAAGAGCCTTCTTCTGCCAACGCACCTGCCAACTGGCAGAAAGTGTGAACAGATTTTTAAAGGTAAGCTTTTTTATTTATAATTAAAAAAAAAAAAAAAATCAAAACATGATTCCACTCATGTAACTGAGTGGCATTATGGGAAATGAAGGATCCAAAGTTTTTGCAGTTTCACATGGTTGTTGTTTACCTTGTGTATGAAGACGGTGCCACAAAGGCCTCTCCTCCCAGCCTTACTGGGTCGGTCGAAGGCGCAGTCCTCAGCAACAATCACCATGTCAACGGCGACGCCATGGTTACGGGCCTGCTCTGCAGCCAACCCAAAGTTGAGGCGGTCGCCGGTGTAGTTCTTCACGATGAGAAGGACCCCAGAGGCTCCTGGGAGGGAGGGGGTTGTTCATCTTCAATTATTATTATCAATTTAATTATTCTTTAAATTAATGTTCACAATAGTGACAAAAACCTAATTTAACACAAGTTAAAGAAGTTTTTTCCCTCTGAAGTGTTTGTTGCAGCGATGAATCCTTTTGACAGAGCAATATTTGCATCATATTGTGCAGTACTTTCCTTCAGTAAATAAGACACAAACTGCTCCCTGACTAAAAATAGAAAAACGGCAAAAGTCTGGCATATATTACCTGCATTATGCAAGGACATAATGGCAGCCAGGATGCTGGCAGGGGGTGGAGACGCAAATACTCCACCTGCTACTGCTGCTGACAGCATCCCCGCACCAACATAACCTGGAGACCCACAGAAGGAAGATTAAAACGTGAGAAATAAAAGCTAAGACAATTAATTGACAATTGCTCTGTAAAAGATCTACCCCCGTGTGCCGGCTCATGCCCTGACCCTCCTCCCGACAGCAGGGCCACTTTGCCCTTCAGGTTGTCCAGGTCGGACCGGAGCACGACTCTGTGGCCCTTCAGCAGAGACAAGCCCCCACTGGCCCTGACGAGGCCGCAGAGAGCCTCATCCACACAGCTGTCCACTGAGTTTATTAACTTCTTCTGGGGCTGATAGAGAGAAATAAAGAACAAAATATACAATATGCTCACAGTTTATGATATATTGTAGTAGTTGAATCTAACAAAAAGTATATCAAGATACATTCAGTGCCTGTTCATATATTAATGCATCAGTAATAAAGGTAACGAATGTGACCAATCAGTTATTTTACTTTCCACATATTTCCATGTGCAAATGCTTTTGCATTAAGTGTTTTAAATCGTGGTAGTCAAAGTTACACTAAGTGTGTGTGTGTGTGTGTGTGTGTGTGTGAATAAGTGACAGACAGTCCTCATTCCATTCCACATAAACAAACACAGTTAAATCCTAGTTTACACAAGCTGCACAATAACGTTTTATCTGCAACAACAACACAGTATAAAATGTAGGATTTACAGCTTTTCCTTCACTTCCGTTATCACTGCACTGGACTCTGGTCTCTTTGAATGACAAGTGTACAAAGCAATGCTAACACAGTCATGCTATAAGAGCCTCCTGGCATCCGTCATGTCAGCACAAATGTACAGTCAGACATGCAGTGCATCTCCTCGCTGATGTTCAAAAATATCTTTTAAAGTTATTATCGTTTATTTTCACCTCCATTTTGACATTTCTTGCTTCTTTTCCCCTCCGACAGCAGGTAGTAACAAACCGTATCAAGTCTGCTAGTTTACGCTAAAAATGACGCCTGATAGTGTGGCGTTTTGCCTACAAAATAAAAGCATATGATTTAGCTAGATGTATAAAAGGGTAACTTCTTATTTGAGCGTGCGGTGAAGAGTTACTGTGGTTATAGCAAAATGCTAAGTGGTGGCATTGTTATAAATACGCAGCAAAACAAGACCACACAGACGCATCATTAACTAAAAGTGAGCTAAGCTTTTTATTATTGATTTTATTTTGAAAAATTGAGAGGAAGTCTTGCTTCATGTTGCAAAAAGCGGAGGGAAAGGCGGTGTTTCCGGTAAACTATCTTTCGGGGCTATAGGGCATTAAAACTTTTTAAATTAACTAATAAGTAATAAAATAACTTTAATGTGAACCAAATTTGAAAAAATCTGTGCTTTTATGCCAAAAAAAAAATTACTTACAGTACGGCACAGTCCGTGAGAAAAGACTGAAAAAAATGTAAAACCGTCAGAATGAAATAAAAATAATAATTTTAATTTGCTGAACTCTATTCCTTAAGAAGGTTAGCAGACCCTACTATAAAAACTATTTCAGTAGGGATATTTAATATTCATGAAATTTTAACCTTGAATCAATTTTGCTTTGCCATTTTTTTTTTTTTAAATTTTAATCAGATTTAATGTAATGAGAGTTTGTTTTTAGACAGTTTGGGATGTACAGAACAAACTCAGTTCATCAGCGATGCTGTATTTTGAGGGAATGATTTGGGAGGATTTAAAATACGTTTGGCAAAATGAGAAGAAAAACAAAAAGTGATTTTTTAAGATAAAAAAACAATTTAACTCGTTGTATTATATCCATTCAATTATATTTTTGACTCATCGAATAGCAATGTGTTGCAGCTAAACATCATACCCATATATATAACGTTGTACAGGTGTTCATACTTTTTTTTAATTCACCCTCCTCAAGCAAGAGAAACTCCGCTCACTCGGGCTGCTCTGTAAAAACATCAAACCAACCCCCCTGGTTCCTCCTCATGACGCACAGAGCCCAGCCAGTCCGCTCTGCCTGGCTCGGCTCAGCTCAGCTCAGCTCGGAACCGTCCACAGCAACATGCAGGATGGCGAGCATGGAGACAGCCGCCGAACACGAACGTATCCTGCGGGAGATAGAGAGCACAGACACCAACTGTATCGGACCGACCCTCCGGTGAGTAACCCACCACCACCACCACCACTACTACTACCACCACCCCCGGCGGCTGTCCCTCGTCAGCCCGGTGAAAACAGCTGAACTCACGGCGTCACCCAGCTGAGGGAGTGCGGCTAGCTGTAGACTAGCGTCAAGTTAGCAAAACTTTAACGGTCATGTGTCCATTATCGGACAGCTAACCAGCTAACTTTAGCAAACATTAAACCTAGCTAAGTTACATTCTACACACTAGTGTCTAAACATTTACAACAAGTCTTAACTGTCAGGGCTAGCCTCGGCGTTGTGCCTTGATACTCTCCTTTTAGACTTTTACCTTTGTAGCCAAAGTTTATAAACTTGTCCAGAGGGATTTCAGTAACTTAGGCTAACGGTAGCTAACTTAGCTAACTAATTGACATTCTGCTCACTGGGGCAAGAGCTTTCAATGAGAGTCGGGCTTTTTTCTGCTGGTTAAGCCCTCTCTGCTTGTGAGGCGTCTTTTTGCGTTTGTTATTGAAGTCTGTCAACTTATAGAGGAGTTTAAGTAGCCCTGGGTAGTGACAGTTAGCCGGCTAGGTGGTAAGCAACAGCCAAGATGCATTGTATCACACAGTGTCAAGTGCAGCAGCCCTGACAAGCCCTGCTACTGTCTGTGTAGACAATGAATGAGAAGTACACCTCAGTTCAAATACTCCTGGGGCAATTTGCAGTGGTAACGCGGTATTGTGCACCACACAGAGAGGCACTGGTTGATGTTTGTCATGCTTTTGAATGCTTATGAGTGATGTTGCTGTTGCTCAATGATTTAGTGGAAACTCCATTCACAGGCTGAATGACTTTCCTGTTCATTTCAGGGTTTGCGCCAGCTACAGGGTTTCACATCCCGTGAGTAGGGAGGATCTTTCTGTCTTTGATGCAGCATTTCTTCAGATGTATTTGGACTTAAAATGGGTCACTCTTCTGTTTCTGCTGGGCTTCCATGTGAATATATATATATATATATATATATAAACGCCAGACTCCCAAAATACAGAAGACACAGTCAGCTTCCATATAATTTGAAAATTACCCCGTCTGGTTTTCATTTTATATTGTCTATTACTTTCATTCAGGCGTCTTTTTCTAAAATGGTCTTTACGTGCCCTCTGAGAAGAAACTGTCCTTAGCCAGCGCTCTTTGAACTGATTGTCCAAAGAGGAAATAGGCTGTGAATGACCAGGGAAATGCAACAGAGGAACTGGGCTATTGAAGGTTTATCAAAGGTGTGTGTGTGTGTGTGTGTGTGTGTGAGTGTGTTTTCTTCTTGTCCCTCTATGTCTGTCATTTTCTCCCCACAGCAAGGCCTATTTGAGCTTGTTATTTAGGCCAGTTGCATTGCCTGATGGGAAGTTAACAAGCAGAGAGAAGTGTGTGTCTGTGTGTGTTCATTGGCCCTCTGAAGATCCAGCCGCCATATGACTTGACAACTTTATGCGACACCTCAGGCTGCCACATTCTCCCCCTCTGAGTGTTTGCGTGCTGCTCAGTGCCATGGTGACTGATTCGGACGGGCAGTCTGACAGCAGTAATATTATTTTTTTGTCTACGTACACTGCTGTGTGATGTTTCATGTCTTCCAGCTTCTGTTCGACTCGGCCTCAGTATTTCCACTTCAACCAGTGCACACTCACACACTTAAATTATAATAGCACAGTCTATGTTTGGAGCTGTCGGCTACATCATTACCTGCATTTGGCACAGTGGGATGTTAAAAAGAGAGTTTTAAAGGCAAATATTTCAGAAGATAAAGGATGTGAGAGCAATACAAGCAGCTCTGGTGCTATTTTTATTCTGTATCAACCAACACTGACTTAAAATGTTTTCTAATTCCTGTTATGTTAAGCACATGTGCTATGGAGATAAAAATGTTTGTGGGATTATAAATTGCTGTTTGCCATTTCTTTTATTTGTTGGTGTGTGAGGCCAAGGAAACAGTTAAACACCAAACAACTATTGTTGTTTTATGTAGTAGCTGGAAACTAGGAATTACTAAGTTGTTAGTCATATCAGCAGGTGGTAACTTGTCATTAGTCAGCATTTTCTCTTACAAAATACTTTTTTTTTTCAGCAATCAATCATCAGAAAAAATAAATTACGGTAAACATTTTCTGAGCATTTGTGCAGCTGTGATCAGAAAATGTTTTGGATTTTACTTAATAATTGCCTGAAATAATTGATGAATGTTTTGATCAATTGTATTCAAAGGAAATGATATGAGGAGATTATTTATAGACCTGTGACCAAATTGCATTATCTTGTATATCTTTGCCATGTTTTCAAACCCAATGTCCAGTCTCCTCAGTGGTAACTTTCCTATGACCAAGATTCAAAACCAGGTTGGCAGTGAGAGTTGGAGGTGTGTTTCCTAGTGTTTGTGTGTGTTCTCCTGCAACAGCAGTGTGCAGGTTGAGGCCGGCTGCAGCATTCCTCCCTGACAGCAGGATAATTCAGTATAGATCTGACAGGAGCAGGACCAATCAGTCAGCCAACTCCCTCAGGTTCCAAACATTCACCCAAAGACAGGAAGTGCCCGGGTCTGTCTACGTGTTCTTCTGTATGGGACTGTCTGAATATTTATCACATTATTAAATCGTAACAAAAATAATCTGTAGCTCTTTAGTTGTAGATTCATACCCTGAAAATGAGCTGCAAATAGAAAATCTATGTATATTAATAAATTATATAAAAATAAACACAAACATTACATCCTGACATATCTGGGGTCAGTTATCAGTTATTAGTTTAAATCCAATCAATTTTGATAATGTGTTGATGAAATGTCTTCATCATTTCAACCATAGCAACCAAAAGGTTTTATTAAGGCTTGAAAAAGTAAGACTGTAATTTCGCAGGTTGTTGTGGCGGTTTTTCTCTGAGTGTCTGTGTTCCAGTGGATAAGTCTAATTGCTGGTGTTGGAGACTGGAAGTGCTTTCACTTTGTGTGGTTTATTGGGTGGTGATGCTTCACATGATACCCTTAGTTTGTGGTAGTTCTTACATTACATTTGTTGGCACAGATTTTTGGTTTTGTTAAAAGTAAACTGTGTCTCACCATCATCATCAGTTTTGTGTAATGTTAGCTTAGTCCTGTTTGAGATCGTCTCCTCCACTTTGTGGCCAAATGGGATTTCAAGCAGACAAACTACGTTCATACCACTGATGTCTTGTTACCTTGTTTATCTGCAATAGCTGTTCTGACACTCAGCAATAGCATGTGGTGCATGTAGCTTACTTCATAATAAAGGATCGGTATATGATAGGTTAGCAGCAGGTTTGTTTCTGTGATATGATTGGTGGTTAGAAGTAATGTGTCTTGTTGACATGAAATGGATGTTTTTTATTTTCTTATCGAGGAAATGTTTCACGGTCAAGTTCAGATTCCAGGTTTAGTAGAATCTGGAAGCCACTTCTGTTTTAAACCTTTTAAAAATGTGTGTATTTGTTTTCTGCTGTTGCAATTCAAATATTTATCTTTACATTCAAGTAGCTTAATACTCTGTCTTTGGCGAGATATTTGAAACCCCTTTTCTTGAGTGTGTCATATTGGATTGTTCTATTTTGCCAAAACCCATTTACTCTCTCTATGACCTTTAAAGTCATTTGTTGCAGCCAAGTCAGGTTCATAGTGAGGGTTTAAATTAGTGCGGAAAACATTAGGGATTAATCAATTAGCTGATTGAGAGAAAATTGATCAACAACTGTTTTGTTGTGAATATGCTGAGGTTTAGGGTTGTAGATTTGACATAAGAAACAATCAAATGTCACATTGAGCTCTGGCAAATTGTAACGGACACTTTTTCTTTTTACCTTTAAGAATTCAGAATTTCTTTTTCTTGATAATGCAGATTTGTTATTTTTTGTTCTCATTTCTCTTTTTCTAAAAGACAAAATCCTGTTCCATATTATTTTTAATTTTGTATTATTTTTTTTTTTTGTAAATCTTAGGTCATCCACCTGGGACAGTTGCTTTAATTTTGGAGCATGGTCAGTGTTAGCTCAGATGCAGAGACAGTAGAAAACAAACCAGTTGTCATGAGCGATCAATGTCACACTTACTGTACATACACAAACACAAAGGTGCACATGTAGTCTCACACACATCTCTCTCTGTTACTGTGCTTGCCTGCGTGACTTTTTTCTACTGTCATGTTATATTTATATCAGATATATGTTACATCATCACAACAGTCATCCTCCAAAAAATCAGCCGTTTGGAGATGAGTTTAAATGCCCGTGGGCTGTAAATGTTTGCAGAGCGTGTATTGTTCCGTGTGTTCATCTTACATGTGTCTGTTTAAGTATTTAATAGAACAGGACAGAGACGCTGATGATCACAAAAATGTTGGGACTGTAAAAGCAAGAGTGATGAAAGCGTGAGAAATAATACAGACAGAGGCGTTTTAATCCATGACAGAGCAGTTCTCACTTCTCAGCTGTGTCCTTGCTTGAAGAAACAACCTGTCTGGGTCCAGAGCAGCAGACACATTTATTTGTACAACAGCAAACAACTGCAAAATAACACAGCAATCAGTTCATGTACATACAAGGTGTTTGTTTCTTCAAAGTAGGGCTACAACTAAAGATGATTTTCTTTATCGATTAGCTTGCCAACCATTTTCTCGATTTAATCTGTCTATAAAATGCTGGAACATATTAAAATTTCCCGGAGTTGAAGGTGACATCATTGAATATCTTGTGCCAGCAGTCCAGAACCAAAGATATTCAGTTTACAATGATATAACACAAAGAAAAGCAGCAACACTTCTTATTTTAGAGGCTGAAAACAGATAGCTTTTAGCATTTTCTTAAAAAGTGGGGAAAAAAAATATGATTTGATTATATATAGCTGCCAATTTCTTTTTTTCTGATGATCAGCTAATCAATAAATCATTATAGCTCTACTTAGAGGTTAAAAAGCACTTAGAGCTCTACTTAGAGCTTACAAAGCACTGAGTAGAAGTGATGCACATTGCAAACTTAAAAACATATAGTGTTAGCACCGGTTGTGTTTCTGGTCTTTTGCTTTAGCCAAATATTGTAAAAATAAGTTTTTAAATCAGATGCTGCAGTGAATTTCAACCATCCTGTTGCTGGCTGATAGTGTTGCTCATGTGTGTCTGCCGCAGAAATGCTTGGGTGTGTCCAAACCCCCTATGTTTCTTATCCGTGTTTGTGTGTGTCAGAGCTCATTGTACGGTTTGAAGTATGTGTGTATGTTGCGTCGACTAATCTTAATGTCAACTCCACAGTCATGCTGCTGCTGCAAGGAGAGGCCCAGCCAATGACTTAAAAAACTGTGTGTGTGTGTGTGTGTGTGTGTGTGTGTGTGTGTGTGTGTGTGTGTGTGTGTGTGTGTGTGTGTGTTGAGCTCCACCCTGTGTTTCAGAGCGTGCACATTAATGACAGGGAACCTTTATGTATTTGCCTATTGTGTGGTTTTCTACTATATAGTCATGGAGAACGCTTGTTCCTGATTGGTTGGTACATGTCCATTAGAATCTTATAGGGACAGTGCAGACATTGTGCTGGACAGTTTAACCACTGGTCTAAATTAGTGCATAGGATATATTAAACTGCATGTTACCATGGCAACAATATTCATGCTCTGTCACCACTGTTGAGTCTACGTCCGTGTCTGTGACCTCAGGACTCAGGCTCTGGGGATGGCTGAAATATGTCAACAACTCTTTGATGGGCTGTTATGAAAGCTTGTACAGACACTGTCTGGTTCTAGATCACGAAGCCTAAAGACTGATGATCTCCTGACTTTGACTGTAGTGCCACAGTGAGGTTGACCTCTGAGGTTTTTTTTTTTAGTTGTCTGAACAACTACTGGATGGACTGACACTGAAGTTGGTATCAACATCAATGTCCCTCAAATCTGTCAAAAACAGTTTATTGAAAACTGGCATCAAATCTGTTGTGAGATTCTTTCTTTAGTTTTTCTTTATTCAGATAGTTTCTGATTTAATCTGTTCAGTTGATTCTTGACCTTGGAAACAGCAGTTTGGCATAAAGATTTTCTTCATGTCAGCATGTGGGTGTTGCTCAGTAGTCATGGAGACGGTTTAGTGCTTGTATCTCTGTTCATGGAGGGTCTGTGGTGCCAGATGTTCATGTCCTCCAGGGGCTTTCTCAGGTCATTAACTGACACCTGGTCATTGTCCTTTATGACCATCTTGATGAGGGTCCTTGCAAATTCTCTGATGCAGTATTCCCTGCATTGTGTACCACTCCTGTCCTGTCTGAGTGTGTGAGCAGAGATCTTAAGGTGTCGAATGGTTTGTGGTAAGTAACTCTGGCTGGATGTCCTGACAGCCCAGCTGTGCGTGGGAGTCCCACTGGCATGCGTCTGGTGCTGCCAGTAGAGTTGGTGCTGTGTGTCTAAAGTTGGTTTGAGATTTTTACTTTTTACTCTCTCTGTCTCTGATAACTCAGTATTATCACGTATTGAGTTCGAATTTTTTGTGATGTTATGATAATCACGTCATATGGTTTTATAGAAGTTTGTCATCGGAGTGAATAATTCCAAGCAAATTACAAATAAAATGTGAAGAGTTGCGGAATAGTGGAACACAAGTCATTACACTTAGCATTAGTTTTGAGTATTTTATATGCAATGCATGCATATTGTAATAAATACTGACATAGGAGAAATAGTTTTAACGTCATTATGGTTTTGATTTCATTGCACGGCTCAGGGTGGAGGAGCTGACATTCGTCACGGCCTGAGAAATTCTGCACAACTGTATGTGAAGGGTTGAACTAGTGAGAGAAGCTTGCCACAAGCTTTTTAGCCCACACACACTTACACACACACTTACACACACCCCGCTGAGTCATCAAACTGTAGTTGGGAAGACACACACACACACACACACACAGAGGTTGGTGTGCTCATCTTAAGCGGGTTAAGATCCTGTTTAGGCAGCTGTCGAAGAGTCAGCAACTTGTCCCCAAAGATCCTTGGATGGAAGACACACACACACACACACACACACACACACACACACATGCAGCTGTTTACAGTGACATCATAACTTAAAGCAGCTTTGTGGAACTTATTTGTGTCAGTTCTCCTCTGTTGTGAAACTTTTTGGTCTTTCAGTTAATTCGTCCAACCCGCAGTCTTTTCCTCCTCCCCTGTGATCCTGCCATCCGCCCCTCTAACACCTCCTTCTTCCAAATCTGCACCCTCCATATTATCCCTCCATCTGTTTTGCCTTTCATTGCTCTTTTTCCTTCTTCTCTCTCTCTATGACACACACACACATAGGAGAGGAATAAAAAAGTGAGATTCTGATGAATAACGGTGCAAGAAGAGCAGCTGCAAATACTGTGACTCTTCATTGCAGACTTTCACCTGTAGTCTCTGGAGGGGTCGATATAAAGAGATATTACGATGTTAAAACATGAACATATAGTAAATGTTACATGGGGAACGCCTGATATTTATGTAGTCTATCCTAGAGGTTTCCAACCCTCTTGCTTGTAATTCGTACAAATAAAGCAATGAACAACCTTATGGCCTTGGTGCAGTCATGGGCTGTGAGCAGTGATTTTTCCTTCTGATTTATCTCATTAAGGACTTTTAAAGGCTTGAGGAGGTGAAAATATCCCGTATTTTACTCATTTGTACAACTTCTAGAGGCCAAAGGAGGTTGATGAATTCAGTAAGGATTTAAGAGAGCTGAAGAGGTGAATGAAATCATTTAAGGATTTATATATAGAGAGGTTAAAGTGTCTAGTGTTCCACTTATTTTAAAGATGATAAAAGGCTCAGGGAAGTGAAAGTATCCAGTATTCACCTTTTCAAAGGATTTTATAAAGCCTATATCTCACTTTTGCAATATTTTAAAGGCATGAAGAGGTGAAAGTGTCAAGTATTTTACTTATTTTAATAAATATAACCTATAAGAGACTTTTTTCTCTATTCCCCTAATCAGCTGGTGATCCTCTCCTCTCCTCTCCCCTCCTCCCCTTCTCAGTGGCAGACAGTAGTGAGAGACACGTGCACGGTTATAAATTAAAACCAGTCGGTGCTAACACTTATGCTAATGCTAGCTCAGGCACACTGATCCACGTTGTCAGGAAACTAGCTATTGTGCAGAGACTTCACAGGGGAACGAAGGAAACATTTCTAACTTGTATTGTTCGCTAAAAACTAACACAACACGTCTCTGATATGATGTCAGTGTTTGACAGTAATCATGATCTAAGCTTTGAGGAAACTAATCTGGATTATCATCTGAGCCAGAATTATTTAAATCTGCTTAACAATCGTCTGTTTATCAAGCGCTGTCTAATTATATTGTATTAATTATTATTTTCTCGTTCATTCATTCACTTTTTTCTATATGTTTCTGCCGTTCCTACATTCATTTCTATATTTACTTTATCAGTAACTCAGTGTTTGTCGAGAGATGCGGTTGTACAAACTGGACCTTGGTGAACACACACACACACACACACACACACACACTTGTAAAAACATTTGTGTACTTGATTGTATTGTATTAATTCTACATGTGTGGTGTTTCTTGTTTCTATGAATTTGTTTGTGTGATGTCAGAACACACTGTGCTCGCTCTCTGTGTGGCCTCTGTGTGTTTGTGTGTCTAAAGAAAGCACTGTGTGGCGTCAGACCTGCTCTCTATTGTACGAGTCGGGCATTTCCTGGTCAACAGGAGGAAGGGTGGGTGGGGGGGGCTTCATAGTCATACACAGGTGTGTGTGTGTGTGTGTGTGTGTGTGTGTGTGTGTGTGTGCTGTTTTTGGAAGGGAAAGAACACAGGAAAAACTGTGATAACTATTACAAAGAAGGCCTGTACACACACACACGCACACATTTAACTTTTCTATATTTCTGTCCTAATCAGAGCACTTTAATAAATTGACATATTTTGTTTTAAACATTTTAAATTCAGTTTTATTGTATCTTGGGCATCTTTTATGTAATTTTTGAGAAGAGATGTTTCTTTTCTTAGCTTGTTTTCCTTCGAGCGACCTATCCACTCTCTTAACATCCTGCAGAAGGATGGATGAATAGTTGTGAATTAATTTTCTTGGCCAAAGGCTAATTTCTTTGCTCGAAAAATATGTATTAATTATTTGTTAGAAAACAAAAAAAACACACATTTCTTCTTACAAAACAGTAACGCACAGTGATTTCTTGGTTACTAACTGCAGAAACACACCATAACAGAAAGGCCATTCTGTGAACAATTATGTAAAGCTGTATAATCATATGTGGTTTGTAATAGGGGCGATGCTTTTATGCAGCACTTATTGACATGGCCTTAAGCAAGGCACTGAACTGGAAACTGACCTAATGGACCTGCTTAAAATAAAAGCAGGCTGTGGTTGGTCGCAGCTGTGGATGTATGGAAACGTGCAGCAGGGTGTCGCTGGAGAGTGGTGCAGTAACGCCCCCTGATGGATATATGTGGTACATGCACCCACTCCACTTCACCTGTATCGCTTTCCTCAATGTTCTTTCATTTATCTTTCACTCGCAGGCAAAGAAAACAAAGGGTAGCATCACTGATATTGAAAACTGCTCTTTAAAGCATCAGTGTTGTGATTAAAATTTAGCTGGGCAGAGAAAAGCAGTTGTTTTAACTGTAATTTTTATCATTGCCTGGACCAACAAAAGAGAAAAATCTTCAGATAAGGACTTCAGGACTTCTTACATGTGGTCTTCTTTCTTTTTCTGCAGGTCGGTGTACGATGGGCAGGAACATGGCCTGTTCATGGAGAAGCTGGACGTTCGAATCAGGAACCATGACAGAGAGATCGAGAAGATGTGCAACCATCACTTCCAGGGGTTCGTGGACTCCATCACAGAGCTGCTTAAAGTACGAGGGGAGGCGCAGAAGCTGAAGGTAAGGAGGGATGGGGAGGAGGGTAAGAAACTAAACAAAAAGATGGAGAAAGGTCAAAGAGATTGATAAAAGTTAGGGACAAATGCATGTTTGGAACTCAATGTGTAAGAGGCTGAAGGTAAAAGTAGACATGGGAAGATGATGCTTGATTTGTTTTTTGTTTTTCTCTCTCAGAGTCAGGTGACTGAGACCAACAGGCGTCTTCAGGATGATGGCAAAGTGGTAAGTTGGCAGGTTCACAAAAATCAATAGTCCAGTCAGGAATTTAGTTTCTAGGAACTTCTTTACTTTTCTCTTCACCTGCTTTTCCTTCTTCTTCTCTTCTTTTTCCTCTTTCAGCTCATCACTTCCATGGAGGAGTTGAAACAGTGTCGAGTACAACAGAGAAACATCGCTACTACTATAGACAAACTGTCGCACTGCCTACCAGGTAACACACAACAATACACACCACACACAAACCCACAGTGTGCATAGTGTGTCCTCCTTTCCTGTGATGTCATTTAATAAACATTTGAATGGTGAAAAATAACTCAGATCTTATATTTTAAGGTTTTATGTTTCATTTTCAGAAGTGATGCACTGGGAAAACAAATTTGTTAATCTTTTGGAACTACAACTCCCTTTTAAAACCCTTCATTACAACATTTACTTTTACCATGCTGTCAGTGCTGTTAGTCACTTTTCTGCTCTTTTGCTTTGTTTCTTTTATTTCCATCAGTCCTGGAGATGTACAGCAGACTTCAGGAGCAGATGAGGGCCAAAAGGTAAGTTACTGATTCTGTTTTTTTTCTGGTTTGAGACATC
>NW_019524942.1:137532-150513 GCF_002814215.2 Seriola lalandi dorsalis
TATCACAGACAGTCTGATGAATATATACTGATGTTTAAACATAGCTTTCCATACTGCATCTCCTGTAATACACATTCGAATATTAATCCCATTAGTAAATGGTCCAGTTTGATCATGTTGACTGTTGATTCTTAACTTTCAGCCACTAGATGGAGCCAGAGCTCTTGGAATAGAAATACAAATTGCTTCTCTCCATCTCTCTCCTTCCCTCTCTGCCCTCGGCCTGACCTGCAGACAGGAGTCTGGTTGGTCATAAATTTGTCGTTTGTTTGTGTGTTTTTCTACTTCTCTCTGTCCTGCGGCTGCTGTGCTCGCAGAGAGCAGCGAGAGGTCAGCCAACAGCGATCGCTCTTAGAGAGAGAGAGAGAGAGAGAGAGTGTGTGTGAGAGATGCGGTGAAGTGAAGTGTTTGAGGGATATTGTATTGCCAGAGGTCCCTGAGGTGTATCTGAGTGTATTTATTTCTCTCTCTCTCTGTATGCTTGTGCTTGTAGATGTGTTTATCTCTGTGTGTTTTCTGCTTGCTTTTAGTCGTGCATCAGACAGCCAGGACAATGTTTTATTGTTGTGTGTCTGTTAGTTTTGCAAGTGTTTCTTCCCAGTCGGCCTGTCTTGGCCAGGACGCTCCTATCACACAGATTTTTCATCTCAATGACACATTTCCTGATTAAATAAAAGTAAAAAACTCACAGATTCTGTAGGAATCTGCACAAGTTTAATCCTTAAACATGTGTTTGTGTGTTAGGTACTACCCAGCGCTGCGGACGTTGGAACAGCTGGAGCACACGTGTCTTCCCCGGGCGGGTCAGTACCGCTTCTGCTCCATCATGGCAGAAAACATCCCCAAGCTGAGGACACAGATCCGGGACACAGCCATGACACAGCTGAGAGACTTCCTGGAGAGCATCCGGAAACACTCTGACAAGATAGGAGAGACGGCCATCAAACAGGTACACAGTCGCACGTAAACACACATACAGAGACACGCAATCAACTGATAATATAGTTCATTGCTATGCTCTCAAAGAGTAGACAACAGAACTTTGTATTTAAGGGTTTGTATTAATGTGTCGATTGGTGGAGGTGAAGGTGAAGGTGGACGGATCTATGGACACGGTCCCACACACTCAAAACAGTTTCCCAGGTTTACTGAGGTCTCCTAGGGGCAGCTGTAGCTCAGGAGGTAGAGCGGCTCGTCCACTTATCAGAAGGTCGTTGGTTTGATCCTCGGCTCCTCCAGTCTGCATGTTGAAGTGTCCCTGGACAAGATATTGAACCACAAATTGCCCCAAGTGTATCATCGGTTTGTGCATTTACCATTAACTGTCTTGCCAGATCCCGTATCCCATCACAGCTGACTAAAGTGATGGATTTTGCAACTTGTTATAAAACCAGACTAAAAGTCCAACTAAGGCTGATGGGAATACTTTTTATTTTTTGCAAAAACCAAAACCATAAACCAAAGTTTTGGACAAATTTGAATTATGACCTGATGATTGAGCTTGACGAAAAGTCACTTAAAGATCACTAAAGTTCTTACAGTTCATCCTGTGGAGCCTGAGAACTTCTGAACAAGATTTCATGCCAATCTGATATTTCGCAACAACAGAAATATCAGCCTGTTGGTGGGTAGAGAAAAACATCAGTTCACCAATTTCAGCAGGATAAATAATCTGAGAACTGCGAATGTCTGTATGAAATGTGAAGGCAATCAATCCAAGTATTGCGTTGTTATCCCTTTAGCCACACCGCTAACATGGCTAAAAATAGATTTATAAGTGAAAGCAGAAATGCAGCACACACTCGGTGTCTTTGTGCTCGTCATCCAAACTGTCAGCTTTGCCTCGTTCATGTTCTGTCACACTTTCTCGCTGGTGTGTCGCTGAAAGCGTTCAGTATTAATCATGATGCATTTGGACGAGGTTGAGAGGAACCACTGCGGCTTGAGCTATGAGCTGACAAAGGTGAAATTTTACACATCCCTTCACAAGAAATCATCTCTGTGTGTGTGTGTGAGACTACCTGCTTTACCTGTGTGCGTTAACATCAGTGCACTTTTCTGTGTGTGTGTGTTCGTTGATAAGGACTGCGCACTGTAACTGGCTTGTCTATCTGCCCTCACACCACCATTGGTTTTTGTTCTCCAACATGTCTTTCTCTCTCTGTCTGTTAATCAGAAGCAGGTTCCCTGTGTGTGTGTGTGTGTGTGTGTGTGTGTGTGTGTGTGTGTGTGTGTGTGTCTGTGTGTGTGTGTGTGTGTGTGTGTGTGTGTGTGTGTGTGTGTGTGTGTGTGTGTCTTGCTCTGTGGTTCCGCTGCCAGTAAACAAGCATGTAGGCGCTGCAGGAGACGCCGTGGCTTGTCAGTGAACGTGCACACACTGACACATGAACCCCCTCACAGTGCGCACACACACATGCAGAGACCCGGCTTTTCAGCACTTACCTCATTGTTTTTTTTTTTTTTTTTTTTTTTTTTTTTTTGTACTCCAAGGCCAAGGAAGTTATATATGAGTTTGTCTGTTTGTGTGTGTTTTTGTGTTCTCCTGTGGTATCCATAGCTCAAAGTGAGGCCTCTTGTTTATTTGTGTGCCTCCATTATTTGGGGAATGTTGTTCCTTGGGAATTGCAGGATGAAGGAGGGGTGGGATGGGAATGAGGAAGGAGCGGTTGACGACAGACAGATGAGCGGATGGAGACTTGGAGAAAAGTGGCTGCACAGTCGTTTGTTTACTGAAGTCTAATCATGACTTCCTCTATTAATACTTGTAGACTTTGACATTCAGAAAATAAATGCTGAATCATCAAACTGGCTCATAACGAAATGCCAAAAACTAAATCTTAGGGAAATACTGAATCATTTCATTTCACTCTACAGTCGGACCATGGGTAGGAAGTAAATGTCAATGATATTAAGAAACTGTATATTATTACGTCAGTGGCCTTTTCAAATGAATTTATGTTGGCTGAGGATGTTCATTGCTGCATTTATTATTTGTTATGGCTGAATATACACTCACTACTACAATCTCTGCAGTCACCACATCTCAACTTAGTGGAGCACCTGTGGGATGAGGTGGCACGGCAGCATGAATGTAAAGTCAACCATGATTTCTCCAAGAGCCAGTGCAAAGATTAGTTGAGTCGTTGTCAAATTCCAGCCTCTCTCAGTTTTAGAGAGTTGGTCGCAAGAAACAAACAATTTAAAGTTGTCATTTTTCAGGAAATGGCATTTTTTTCTGTCATTTTATGATGACTTGATAATGAAAATAACAAATAATCATTGTACAGGTATACACCAGGTAACAGCTTCTTTAACCCATCATTTGGCATTAGGGAGCAGATTTCAGCCCAAAAACCAACAATAATGGAATAAGATTTATGTGTTGGTTTGACCTCTAGATGTCACTAGAGGATCAGTTCTTACTCTTAATTGAAAACACTGCTGCTTCTGGTTGAGCAGTGAGAGAAACATAACCAGTGCAGGTCATAGGGGTCTCTGGATGATTTCATGAGTATGAAAGTGATATGAATCAGTAATCTATGACTTCCACAGTCACCAATGTCAACGCCATTGGGAGGTGTTGATATGGCACGGCGCTCTCTAAACACTACATCAGGGATTATCTTTTGGAAGAATGATCCCGTCCCTCCTTGTTGCATCTATGACGAGGAGGATATATTGGTTCTTCCATTCATTTGCCTCCGATGTTTTTGGTTAAGCATTATTTTTTTTACCTTAAACAGGGAGGCAAATTGAAACTATGGTGAGGCACGGTCACTAAAAAGTCCAGGAAATGTAGAAGAATTTGTCTACAGATGACCGATTTACGCAGCACAAGCGCTCTCCACGTATCACTCCACAGCCACAGGGTGGAAACCCTTCGGTGACCCCCTCAGGTGGGGGGTCCTCGGCCCGCAATTTGAGAATCACTGGTGTAGAAAATCCACTTGCAGTCACTGAAGAAGCTAACCGCTAACTCCTCTAACCACTAATTACGAGGGAGATTATGGAAACCCCAGTGGTCCAGCAGTCCTGATACTGATACTGGGATTATGTTGTTGTATCAAATGTTTGGCTCGGAGCGCTCGCGCTCAGTCGGAAACCTTGTAAGTGTGTGTGTGTGTGTGTGTGTGTGTGTGTGTGTGTGTGTGTGTGTGTGTGTGGATGAAGAAATTAGAAGTTCTTGTTTCTCTCCTTTCCTTTGTCCCTCATTCACCCTTTCTTTTTTCTGCCTCTCCATCTCCTTCTCTCTCAGACAGTGTGTCTCTCTGGTGTGCTCTGTTCCAAATTAGCTCTAACTCTCTGTACCCAGCCGTCGTTACAGCTCCCTCCACCAAGGATGTGAAAATAAATAGATCTGGGGAAAGAGGAGGAGGAGGAGGGGATGGAGGGAGGAGATGGAGGAGAGCAGAGGGCTTACAATGGAGCTATTGTCTGCTGCCACATGCTCATAGAAGAAGAAGAAGGGGAAAAAGGGAGGATGAGGGGCAGAAGGGATGGGGGGAGGAAGATGGGTAAAGAAGACGAAAGTGAAGTGGGAGGAGAAGGAAACAGAAAAGAGGAGAGGTAAGATGAGGGAAGGAGATGGGAGAGAAGAGGACAACAGGGAGGAACAAGATGAAGAAAATGATGGTCAAAGCTAAGGAGAGAAAGGAGAACGATTGGAAAGAGGGAAGAGGAGGAAGAACCGAAGGAGTGGAGATACCATGTAATGAAAAGAGGAGGACAGGGAAGTAAAGACAAGGAGCAAGGGGGAGGAGATGAGAGGGATGACGGAGGAGGATAGCAGAGTACAGGAAGAGGAAGAGAGAAGAAGAAGAAGACAAAGAAAGTGGATGATGAAGGAGAAAACAGAAAGGAGCAGGTGTGTGGAGGAAGAGAGGATAAGAAAGAGGAAATGAGGCCGTGTTCAGACATTAAGCTGAACCTGGATCATCGTCAGGTTTATGCACAAAAACAACAGTGACGTTCTGGCCATCCATCCATCCATCCATCCATCCATCCATCCATCCATCCATCCATCCATCCATCCATCCATCCATCCATCCTCCCCTCAAGGACTTTGTGGTTCTCTGACGCTTCGTCATGATTACAACGATCTCTAGAATCTCTCGCTTACTTGAATATCAACCTGTTGAAACGACTAACGCCGTGTTTCATGAAAGGACAGTCTCAGGATAAAAAAAAAAAGCCTTTCTGAAAAAGAGGAAGAAAGGACGGATGGAAACATGGATGAGTGGAGGAGAAGCAGAGTGAGACAAGATACAGTAGAAGGATTAAACAAAAAAAAGGAAATAGGAGAAGAATCTTTAACCAGAATTGTCTCCAAATGTCTTTGTCATTCTTTCATGACTCTCCCGTCTTTTGTCGTTTCCCTCTTTCCATCTTTCTCTGTCACATCACATTTCCGCTCTTTCTCTCAAGATGTCCGTCTCTGTCTTTCCACTCTTTCCATCTCCTCATCTTTCCAGCTACCTCCCTTCCTCCTTCCTTCTCCTCTTTTTTTTTTTTTTTTCCAGTTTCTCTTATTAACGCTCAGCGAAGGATGAGTTCAGAGCTTCTGCTGTGTATTTGGTAGTTTTACACACACACACACACACACACACGTGCACACACACAGTTGCACACACAGTCGCACACACTAATGGGAAACAGATTGTTGGGCCTGTGAAGTGGAAGAAGATTGATTACCTGTATCTTGTTACTGAACACACACATGCGTGCGCGTGCAGCTCGGGTGGCGGAGGGCACACGCTGGGTCGGTGTATTGAACCATCACAGGGAAAACTAAAATAGACTGTTATAGGTCGCTGTGTCAGTCACTCCGCTTGTGTGTGTGTGTGTGTGTGTGTGTGTTGTCTGCCGAATAATGCTCCACAGTTCACTGCCATCGGACACCATTATTTCTGGCTGGGGGTCGGCCTGCCAAAAAGTCATCTATAGAAGGGATGTCCCAGTCAGGTTTCTGCCCCTGATCTTGATCCGAGTTATTTGATATGAATTAAATCTATTTTTATTTTTACTACATAATACAGCTGTGCAGTGTACTTTGAGTTCAGCTCTGACTGTTTTTTTAATACTGATGCAAACGCTGAACTTCTACCTTTTTGTATCTTTAACAAAACAATAATATGTAAAATGCAAAACAAAGCTCTTTTTAAATTAACCAAAATAAATAACTTCTGAAACACGTCAGTGTTTAAAATCTTAACACAAAGCGTCTACAAGTCCCAAATTTTTCCAGATTTCTTGGTCAGTGAACGATTAAATAAGAGTAAAAATCCGACCGAGAATTCAACCCCAACTCTCAGTAGTTGACAGTTTTCAGCACTGGATGATACATTTTGTGCCAGAACTCCAACAGGACTGAGGTTTTACATCCAGACTTTCTCTTGAGCATCACACACAGAAATCTGTCCTCACCAGTATCACCATAACTCAGTCTGGCTGACACACAACTCCCTGTAGAACTAAAACTTGTTGTTCTTGCACTTTGGAGGTGCTGATATGCAGATTCTGTTTCAGCCAGCAGAGTTGTTCCCCACTGTTTCCAGTCTTTATGCTAATCTTTAAACTTAAACTAGCTTTATATTTAACGGACAGATGTTAGAGCGATGTATCTCACTCTCAGCGAGAAAGTCCATTTCTTAAATTGTCAAATTATTCTAAACTTTTCCAAAAGTTGCTCCACTTATGTTGCTTTCTGTTGCACATTTTTCAGGGTTGCTTCTTCGTGTTACAAAAACCTGGTGTGTCAATAAATGTTTAAGAAGATCTTACAGACATTAAACACTTCATGAAGTTTGGCTCTTATCATCTTCTAAGATACAACAGATTCAGCTCATGAATGTTTTGTCACTTGTTGTTAGAAGGTTTGTTCAGATCTTTTATTTTTAATTAGTGGCTCGTTTTTTCAGGAAACAATTAGCAATTTATTTTCAGCAATAATTACTTTTGTAAGTAACAAAGTACGTTTCCCAGAAGTTCTTCTAAACTTCAAATCTACACTGTCACAGTTGTGACCTTCCCACAGTAAACAGCCTGTTTAAACCACTTGTCAACAAACAGATCACAGTAACTTTTTCTCTTTCACTTGCAATTTTTGTCATTTTCCAAGCTCACGCCGCAAACACACATAGAAGAGAACAAATCGCCTTCAAGTTTCTCAGCGGAGCCACACAGCACATATTTAACTCAGGGCTGCCTTGTGGTGTCACCACAGTGTAATGTCAGATCGTTTTGAAAATAATTAGAGTCATTTTGTCCTAAATTGATTGTAGTCTGGCTCAGAATCTGGTCCTCATCCCCAGCAGTTTGTTCTCACTTCCCCATGGGTAATTTTCATCCGTTGCCATCATCTTTTTCTCTTTTTTTTTTCTCTCTCCTCCTACTCTTTTCTCATGTTTTTCTGTTGTTGTTGTTGTTGTTGTTGCCTTTTATCTAATAGTATCTGAATTTATTCCAAGTCCCAGCAGGATTTGTAGTTTAAAATGTCTTTGATATTAAATGTTGTTAAAATCCTCGTCTTGACTCCTCATCCAGTCTTGCACTCTGACTCCTGATCCTCTCCATCACCAGTTGTGCATGAGTCATTTCTATTACTACTTTTTAACTGCCTGTAATAATCAGGTGACGTTCACCTGCCCTCACGACGTTCCTTCTCCTGAACTCGCCTTAAAGTAGTCACTGATTGGGATGTGATGTGTATGTAGGAAACCTCTTTAAGAAACTGGCCGTGCTCGCAAGCGAAAGAAACAATATTCGACTGTTTGAACAGCCATGAAATATCAGGGCGCCGGCGGCCGACGCCTTCCTGCTGGAGGGAACAAACAGACGCTCTTTGGAGGACATTCCTTGAGGAAACTTGTGGCTCTTTTCTTCTTCTGTGCCTTTTATCGTTGCACCGTTCTGATTACGATACAGCGCCACCACCGCCAACAGAAATCCACTGCATAAAATGTTGATAGAAAATTTTTGTGGAGAACTGGCAGCAGCTTTTGCCTCGTAAATGCAGGAAAAAACCCTTCTCATTCTCCATCCGCTTCTTTTTTTTTTTTTTTTTTTTCTTTTTCCCACGTTTTTTGCTCCTCTGCTCTCCCTCCTTTTCTTATGAGATTCTGTGACGCACATTCCCGCACTCGAGCTTTTCGAGTGCCACGGGGGAATGCCACCTCTGAGGAGAAACGCAACAAAAGACAGGGTTAAAAAGGTTTCTATTTGCGACAGAACTCGGTATTGTGCGCTGGCTGAAGACTGAATGGCGGTGTGAGTGCGTGTACAGTATGGCCGTAGATGCCTCGAGACACATGTACGCTTGTTGAAGAACGGTGAAGAGCCACATACAAACGCCAAGTGGGATTATTTGACGTAGGCGCTGACGTCCGTGTGACGCCCGGCCGCGCCGCGCACCGTAGGAAAGATGCTGTTCTGTGTCGTTTGCTCCTGCTCTCATGTCTGCCTTTTCATAGCTTGCTTTCTTTTGAGGTCCAGTTATGTTAATTTGTATGTGGAAAGAAAGAAAATGACCATTTGAAAGATTAGAGAGGAATGCAAAAAGTGTCGCTGACAAAACAAGGCTCTTCTCGTTTTGGAGGTCTGTGCCATTTCCTTTTTTCTTTTTTCTTTTTCTTGCATGAAGTTTCTCATAGATTAGTCTCAGCGTTTTACCTCTTCTCGGTATTTTTGAAGAGTTGAGTTTTTAGAGATTGTTTGTTACAGGTTTCTCTTTCCTCAAAAGAGTGGGCACAGCTTGGCAATTTCTGCCCCCCTCCCCCACTCGCTTCCTCCTCACCTTCTATGTAGAGGAATGAGACTTTCCACTGATTTTGTTTGTACTTATTGTCTGATATGACTCATTAGTCTTCTATGTGTGTGTATGTGTTTGTGTGTGTGTGTGCATATATGTGTGTGGGCATTAGATCAAAGATGGCATTGTGTTCTTCCAGCATCACTGATATTGTGTTCTTCCGGGTTTGTGCATATCCACCCTCTTTAAGAACACCAGTTTTTCTCATTACCGTTGTCATTAACGACTGAAATCGAGGCGCTTGAAGCCTCTGACGTATTTATTGACGTCCTCATCGACAGATTTAAGCGCTCGAGGTAGACTACGTGCTGGCGCCGGCGAGCCAAGGAAACAGAAGCCTTCACAGATTTTTTAAGTCGGATCTGGGTGTGGATGGAAAGATGAACTGAGAGGGTTTCCCCGCCATAACAAGGTTTTCCCACAGAATTATGTTATGTGAAGGGGATGCGATGTGGGAATAGAGTTCGAAGAGTTAACAGCGTTTGATGAAAATCTCGAAGAAATACATTCGTATTCACGTATTAGCAGCTTTGTTAAAAAGACTGCAAAACAAAAACATATGGGCAAATTACGGCGGCAAAAAACAACAAAACTTGACTTCAGGTATCTATGCAACAATAAACAAAGGATTCAGAAGTAGTCTTTGGCGTCTGGATACGGAACGTGATTCTGTTTTCATTTTGTTTTGGATACAAGCCTCCATTAATTTCTAACCAAAACTTCCTGCTCTCTGATTATTTTTATTTTTAGTATTCCTGATCCGACGCTGCAACAGAGGGAGAAATATACATCATTTCCCATGATACTCCTCAAATAGCGACATAGACAGGACACAGTTTGCATCAGACATTACATAGCACATTGCATTGTCCTGTGGAAAGTCTTTCCATTTCCTTCTGTCTTTGCCTCGCCTGTTTTCTGTCTGTGTATTCTGGGAAACTTCACTGATAGGATCAATGCTATATTACCTGAATGTGTCCTACATATAAAGACATATCAAGCTCTTTTAAAATTGGATTTATGTTTGAGATGAGGATTTATATTCAGTTCTCAATTTCCGCATTTAAAAAAAAAAAAAAGAAAAACATTCAACTCTGATATTTATCTTTAAATATGCACAAGTGCTACTAATGCAGCTAAACTTGGGTTAAGGTTTTGGAAAGCAGGAATATAGATCAAACAGGTAGGCTGCCCCCGTCTCCGCTTTCAAGTCCTCTGCACTAATTTTATGTGCTTTGTTTTTGGTTTCATTGACTCTTCATCCTTCCTGTTCTTCCCTTCCTGTCTTGCTCTTTTTCCCTCTGGTGTATTCTTAGGTGCTTTGGTAAATCACTTTTATAGACCATTTCCAAGGGTATTTTCATGGGACAAGGAGTGGCAGGTCTTCCTCAAAGGTCTCAACCTGTGACCTCATTGTACCACATGTAATTTTCTAAGCTTTTCCCCGAAACCGTCTCCAAAAGAAGGGAATGGGATAAATCTGAGGAATTATTGCTCAGTGTCCTACGAGGATTAACACGCCGTTTTCTTATGAGTGTTTGTGTCTGTGTGTCGCCCTTTGTCTGCTGCTGGTGTGTCTTTATTATGAAGTAGAAAAAGTTCCTCTTCCTCTGTGGCTTTTTTGAAAAGTGTTCTGGGAAATGTAGGAAGTGACTTAAGAAGAAAAACAGAGCAGGTTACAAACAAAGCTAAGCTCCAAGGGTTGAATTTGTATTTCTGTGTCGTGCTTCAGGCCCAGCTACAGCGCTCACTGGACAGCTCGGTCGCCACGCAGCCGAGGGCCCTGTTTGGCCGACGCGGCAGAAAGGAGGCGGTGGCGGCGACGGGGACGGGAACCGACAGCGACGGACAGGGCGGCAGTCCAGTGTCGGAACAGGACTCTGGCATTCTGGATGTGGAGGATGAAGAGGAGGATGATGAAGTGAGGAAACCACAGTCACACATACAAACACATGAAAGTATTGAGTGCTTCCCTTAGCTGTCGCCATTGTTCTCTTCTTCTTTCTCTAGCTATTCTTTTCGTTCTGAGGAACCATGAACCAACCCTTACTTCTCTTGCCCCTCTTACTGCTACCTAACCTTTGCCGATCGATCGCAGCCGTCCTGAACGAACCTTCGTTAGGTTTCCCCTTCAGATGGTGGGATGGACGATTCTGCTTTAAGGCCTGATAATCTGCTAATGTGACCTCAGCTTTACTTCCTTCCTGTTGCTTTTCTCTTTATTGTTTCTCCACTTTTAGTCACTTTTCTTTGATCTCTCTCAAGTGCCCCTTCTTGCCCAAGGCTCGTCTTGTCGCTCCTTCTCTTTCCTTTCCTAGCTTTCCTTCCCTTTTTCTTCTTTTCCTTTTTTCCCCCTTTAATTCCCTTTCCATAGAAATCAGCCCCGCTCTCAAGGGTGCGTTCTTCTGTCCAGTAGTCAGATGTCATTAGGGTCGTCCCAGGTGAGGTTAGGAAAGTTTGTGGTGGATGACGTTATAGTGAATTTTAGGCCCATAGCGGCACGTAGTCCACGTCGGCCACGTCGGCCAGCTGAGCCCATTGCTGAAGTTTCAGCTCACGTTAAAGGAAGCAGTTCTGAAGCCAGAAGGAAGGGTCAGATATCCCATCAGTCCTCTTCTGTTGAGGTCAATGATGCAAACAGGAATGACCAATTTGCATCATAGCAAAGCTTCTGAAGCAGTAAGTAAGTACAGTGTCTTGCTCAAGGGCTCTTTGACAGGTCATATGTTGTTTGTGGGGAACGACCACGACACCTTTCTCTTTTAAGTCTTATGTTTATAATTTACTCTAATTCTTGGAGTATATTCCGATCGACCTTTAGGAATTGACACTGCTTCAGTGTAAGCGGTCACACACTGTTCACGGACTGTTCAGAAGATGAACTTGTAGAAAATGGACACGCAGCATTGTGACATTGAACTCTTGGAGTCGTCCCTCGCGGGATCAGAGTTCCCTTGTAAGCCCTTGTTGTTCACACTCAAGGAAAGCAAAGTACAAAGAATCTGAAGAGAATAGAGCTGAACTTGTCACCCTCATGCTGCCATTCTGTTCTAAGGTCCCTGTCGTCCCTTTGGCTTATTTACGTCCTGTAACCTTAAGTCAACCTTCTTCACGGGAAGACCTTGGCTCGAACAAAGGCCTGACCCCTGCGGTCGGCAGGGTTACGACCGCGTTGGCGCCGATGGTTGGCATTGCCGCTGCCATCGGCGTCCCGTCTCCTCACGCCATCCTGCCCCTGCCATGTCTTTCCTTTTCTTCCCCTTCCCTTCATTTACAGTCGTCCCCCTGTGTCTCTGTATCCTATTTTTCTTTGCTCCCTTTGTTCTGCTATTCTTGTCCTTGGTCTTTGCCTATTTTTCCTTCTTGTCTTCTTCACCTTTTTCACCTTTATTTTCAGCTGTCTCTATCATCACTTCTCTCCCTTTTCCCAATCTTTCTTTTTTTTCCCTCCATCTGTCCTTTTCTTCTTCTTCTCTCACTCTTGTTCCCACTTTTCCCTCTTGATCCTGTTTCACTGTCATTCATCTCAAGCCTGTCATCTAAACTTTAAACCATTCATACCTGCTTATATCTGTTTGCCCTCATTGTTTCGGGACTGTGTGTGTGTGTGTGTGTGTGTGTGTGTCTGTGTGTGTGTCTGTGTGTGTGTGCGGTTACATCAAAGCTGGCATTGTGTTGCCTCTCCAATGATTTTTACAGAAAGCAAACTTTCCAGAGGGCAAGAGGGCACATGGTTTTTTGCTTTGTGTTTCTGTGTGTGTGTGTGTGTGTGTGTGTGTGTGTGCGTGCGTACATGTGTGTGTGTGTGTGTGTGTGTGTGTGTGTGTGTGTGCGCGCTAAAATTTGGTAAATTGCCACTGTGTTGTTCTCCGGAAGACAGAGGATGTGGGTAAGGAGAAAGGAATGGAATGAGGGATGGTGAAACGGAGAGATACTGTAGATGGAAAGAAAAAGAAAAAGCGGAATGAACGGCTGGTGACGCTGTCAGAAAACTTTCAGACAGAAGAATGAAGTGCTGCAGAATGATTTACTCCTCTCTCTCTCTCTCTTTGTGTCTATGTCTCTCTGTCAATTACAGTACAGTGGGCATTTGTAATATTTATAAAACTTACGATGAAAGAGTTCAGATGTTTTTATCCTCTGACATCTCCCCCCCCCCCCCCCCCCCCCCCCCC